>NW_020824951.1:0-128462 GCF_003285875.2 Drosophila novamexicana | reverse complement strand
TGTCGTTTGGAACGTCATATCTCCGCGCGGAGTTATGTCGTTTCAAAACGACCCTTTCGATTTTCATATTTTTGATGCCAATCGATAGTACTGATCCTACGAGCTCAAAATGGTATAAAATTCAAAATCTGACATTATTTGGCCGAGATATGCCAAAAAATCATCAAAAAAGGTTGATTTGAAAAGAATCGGTTTTGGTCAATCATTTTTTTTTACCCATCGATTTTGAATTTCTTTGAATGCCAATTTATGGTAGGGATCCCTACGAATTCAAAAAGGTATAATATTTCAAAACCCGACAATATTTACCCGATATTCGAAAAAAATCATCGAAAAAGTTTTGGAACGTCATATCTCCGCTGGAGTTATGGTCGTTTTGGAACGTCATATCTCCCGCGGAGTTATGTCGTTTTGGAACGTCATATCTCCGCGCGGAGTTATGTCGTTTCAAAACGACCTTTTCGATTTTCATATTTGTGATGCCAATCGATAGTACTGATCCTTACGAGCTCAAAATGGTATAAAATTCCAAAATCTGACATTATTTGGCCGAGATATGCCAAAAAATCATCAAAAAAGGTTGATTTTGAAAACGAATCGGTTTTTGGTCAATCATTTTTTCTTACCCATCGATTTTGAATTTCTTTGAATGCCAATTAATGGTAGGGATCCCTACGAATTCAAAAAGGTATAATATTTCAAAATCCGACAATATTTACCCGAGATATTCGAATAAAATCATCGAAAAAGTTTTGATTTTTGAACCGACCCCGAATTTGAAAAAAAACGTGATGTAACCCCTTGCTTTTTTGTCGATTTTGGTCAAATTTTAGATTTTCATATTTTTGATGCCAATCGATAGTACTGATCCTTACGAGCTCAAAATGGTATAAAATTCCAAAATCTGACATTATTTGGCCGAGATATGCCAAAAAATCATCAAAAAAGGTTGATTTTGAAAACGAATCGGTTTTTGGTCAATCATTTTTTCTTACCCATCGATTTTGAATTTCTTTGAATGCCAATTAATGGTAGGGATCCCTACGAATTCAAAAAGGTATAATATTTCAAAATCCGACAATATTTACCCGAGATATTCGAATAAAATCGTCGAAAAAGTTTTGATTTTTGAACCGACCCCGAATTTGAAAAAAAACGTGATGTAACCCCTTGCTTTTTTGTCGATTTTGGTCAAATTTTAGATTTTCATATTTTTGATGCCAATCGATAGTACTGATCCTTACGAGCTCAAAATGGTATAAAATTCCAAAATCTGACATTATTTGGCCGAGATATGCCAAAAAATCATCAAAAAAGGTTGATTTTGAAAACGAATCGGTTTTTTGGTCAATCATTTTTTCTTACCCATCGATTTTGAATTTCTTTGAATGCCAATTTTTGGTAGGGATCCCTACGAATTCAAAAAGGTATAATATTTCAAAATCCGACAATATTTACCCGAGATATTCGAAAAAAATCATCGAAAAAGTTTTGGAACGTCATATCTCCGCCTGGAGTTATGTCGTTTTGGAACGTCATATCTCCCGCGGAGTTTTGTCGTTTTGGAACGTCATATCTCCGCGCGGAGTTATGTCGTTTCAAAGCGACCCTTTCGATTTTCATATTTTTGATGCCAATCGATAGTACTGATCCTTACGAGCTCAAAATGGTATAAAATTCCAAAATCTGACATTATTTGGCCGAGATATGCCAAAAAATCATCAAAAAAGGTTGATTTTGAAAACGAATCGGTTTTTGGTCAATCATTTTTTCTTACCCATCGATTTTGAATTTCTTTGAATGCCAATTTATGGTAGGGATCCCTACGAATTCAAAAAGGTATAATATTTCAAAATCCGACAATATTTACCCGAGATATTCGAAAAAAATCATCGAAAAAGTTTTGATTTTTGAACCGACCCCGAATTTGAAAAAAAACGTGATGTAACCCCTTGCTTTTTTGTCGATTTTGGTCAAATTTTAGATTTTCATATTTTTGATGCCAATCGATAGTACTGATCCTTACGAGCTCAAAATGGTATAAAATTCCAAAATCTGACATTATTTGGCCGAGATATGCCAAAAAATCATCAAAAAAGGTTGATTTTGAAAACGAATCGGTTTTTGGTCAATCATTTTTTCTTACCCATCGATTTTGAATTTCTTTGAATGCCAATTAATGGTAGGGATCCCTACGAATTCAAAAAGGTATAATATTTCAAAATCCGACAATATTTACCCGAGATATTCGAATAAAATCATCGAAAAAGTTTTGATTTTTGAACCGACCCCGAATTTGAAAAAAAACGTGATGTAACCCCTTGCTTTTTTGTCGATTTTGGTCAAATTTTAGATTTTCATATTTTTGATGCCAATCGATAGTACTGATCCTTACGAGCTCAAAATGGTATAAAATTCCAAAATCTGACATTATTTGGCCGAGATATGCCAAAAAATCATCAAAAAAGGTTGATTTTGAAAACGAATCGGTTTTTGGTCAATCATTTTTTCTTACCCATCGATTTTGAATTTCTTTGAATGCCAATTTTTGGTAGGGATCCCTACGAATTCAAAAAGGTATAATATTTCAAAATCCGACAATATTTACCCGAGATATTCGAAAAAAATCATCGAAAAAGTTTTGGAACGTCATATCTCCGCCTGGAGTTATGTCGTTTTGGAACGTCATATCTCCCGCGGAGCTATGTCGTTTTGGAACGTCATATCTCCGCGCGGAGTTATGTCGTTTCAAAACGACCTTTTCGATTTTCATATTTGTGATGCCAATCGATAGTACTGATCCTTACGAGCTCAAAATGGTATAAAATTCCAAAATCTGACATTATTTGGCCGAGATATGCCAAAAAATCATCAAAAAAGGTTGATTTTGAAAACGAATCGGTTTTTGGTCAATCATTTTTTCTTACCCATCGATTTTGAATTTCTTTGAATGCCAATTAATGGTAGGGATCCCTACGAATTCAAAAAGGTATAATATTTCAAAATCCGACAATATTTACCCGAGATATTCGAATAAAATCATCGAAAAAGTTTTGATTTTTGAACCGACCCCGAATTTGAAAAAAAACGTGATGTAACCCCTTGCTTTTTTGTCGATTTTGGTCAAATTTTAGATTTTCATATTTTTGATGCCAATCGATAGTACTGATCCTTACGAGCTCAAAATGGTATAAAATTCCAAAATCTGACATTATTTGGCCGAGATATGCCAAAAAATCATCAAAAAAGGTTGATTTTGAAAACGAATCGGTTTTTGGTCAATCATTTTTTCTTACCCATCGATTTTGAATTTCTTTGAATGCCAATTAATGGTAGGGATCCCTACGAATTCAAAAAGGTATAATATTTCAAAATCCGACAATATTTACCCGAGATATTCGAATAAAATCGTCGAAAAAGTTTTGATTTTTGAACCGACCCCGAATTTGAAAAAAAACGTGATGTAACCCCTTGCTTTTTTGTCGATTTTGGTCAAATTTTAGATTTTCATATTTTTGATGCCAATCGATAGTACTGATCCTTACGAGCTCAAAATGGTATAAAATTCCAAAATCTGACATTATTTGGCCGAGATATGCCAAAAAATCATCAAAAAAGGTTGATTTTGAAAACGAATCGGTTTTTGGTCAATCATTTTTTCTTACCCATCGATTTTGAATTTCTTTGAATGCCAATTTTTGGTAGGGATCCCTACGAATTCAAAAAGGTATAATATTTCAAAATCCGACAATATTTACCCGAGATATTCGAAAAAAATCATCGAAAAAGTTTTGGAACGTCATATCTCCGCCTGGAGTTATGTCGTTTTGGAACGTCATATCTCCCGCGGAGTTTTGTCGTTTTGGAACGTCATATCTCCGCGCGGAGTTATGTCGTTTCAAAGCGACCCTTTCGATTTTCATATTTTTGATGCCAATCGATAGTACTGATCCTTACGAGCTCAAAATGGTATAAAATTCCAAAATCTGACATTATTTGGCCGAGATATGCCAAAAAATCATCAAAAAAGGTTGATTTTGAAAACGAATCGGTTTTTGGTCAATCATTTTTTCTTACCCATCGATTTTGAATTTCTTTGAATGCCAATTTATGGTAGGGATCCCTACGAATTCAAAAAGGTATAATATTTCAAAATCCGACAATATTTACCCGAGATATTCGAAAAAAATCATCGAAAAAGTTTTGATTTTTGAACCGACCCCGAATTTGAAAAAAAACGTGATGTAACCCCTTGCTTTTTTGTCGATTTTGGTCAAATTTTAGATTTTCATATTTTTGATGCCAATCGATAGTACTGATCCTTACGAGCTCAAAATGGTATAAAATTCCAAAATCTGACATTATTTGGCCGAGATATGCCAAAAAATCATCAAAAAAGGTTGATTTTGAAAACGAATCGGTTTTTGGTCAATCATTTTTTCTTACCCATCGATTTTGAATTTCTTTGAATGCCAATTAATGGTAGGGATCCCTACGAATTCAAAAAGGTATAATATTTCAAAATCCGACAATATTTACCCGAGATATTCGAATAAAATCATCGAAAAAGTTTTGATTTTTGAACCGACCCCGAATTTGAAAAAAAACGTGATGTAACCCCTTGCTTTTTTGTCGATTTTGGTCAAATTTTAGATTTTCATATTTTTGATGCCAATCGATAGTACTGATCCTTACGAGCTCAAAATGGTATAAAATTCCAAAATCTGACATTATTTGGCCGAGATATGCCAAAAAATCATCAAAAAAGGTTGATTTTGAAAACGAATCGGTTTTTGGTCAATCATTTTTTCTTACCCATCGATTTTGAATTTCTTTGAATGCCAATTAATGGTAGGGATCCCTACGAATTCAAAAAGGTATAATATTTCAAAATCCGACAATATTTACCCGAGATATTCGAATAAAATCATCGAAAAAGTTTTGATTTTTGAACCGACCCCGAATTTGAAAAAAAACGTGATGTAACCCCTTGCTTTTTTGTCGATTTTGGTCAAATTTTAGATTTTCATATTTTTGATGCCAATCGATAGTACTGATCCTTACGAGCTCAAAATGGTATAAAATTCCAAAATCTGACATTATTTGTTCGAGATATGCCAAAAAATCATCAAAAAAGGTTGATTTTGAAAACGAATCGGTTTTTGGTCAATCATTTTTTCTTACCCATCGATTTTGAATTTCTTTGAATGCCAATTTTTGGTAGGGATCCCTACGAATTCAAAAAGGTATAATATTTCAAAATCCGACAATATTTACCCGAGATATTCGAAAAAAATCATCGAAAAAGTTTTGGAACGTCATATCTCCGCCTGGAGTTATGTCGTTTTGGAACGTCATATCTCCCGCGGAGCTATGTCGTTTTGGAACGTCATATCTCCGCGCGGAGTTATGTCGTTTCAAAACGACCTTTTCGATTTTCATATTTGTGATGCCAATCGATAGTACTGATCCTTACGAGCTCAAAATGGTATAAAATTCCAAAATCTGACATTATTTGGCCGAGATATGCCAAAAAATCATCAAAAAAGGTTGATTTTGAAAACGAATCGGTTTTTGGTCAATCATTTTTTCTTACCCATCGATTTTGAATTTCTTTGAATGCCAATTAATGGTAGGGATCCCTACGAATTCAAAAAGGTATAATATTTCAAAATCCGACAATATTTACCCGAGATATTCGAATAAAATCATCGAAAAAGTTTTGATTTTTGAACCGACCCCGAATTTGAAAAAAAACGTGATGTAACCCCTTGCTTTTTTGTCGATTTTGGTCAAATTTTAGATTTTCATATTTTTGATGCCAATCGATAGTACTGATCCTTACGAGCTCAAAATGGTATAAAATTCCAAAATCTGACATTATTTGGCCGAGATATGCCAAAAAATCATCAAAAAAGGTTGATTTTGAAAACGAATCGGTTTTTGGTCAATCATTTTTTCTTACCCATCGATTTTGAATTTCTTTGAATGCCAATTAATGGTAGGGATCCCTACGAATTCAAAAAGGTATAATATTTCAAAATCCGACAATATTTACCCGAGATATTCGAATAAAATCGTCGAAAAAGTTTTGATTTTTGAACCGACCCCGAATTTGAAAAAAAACGTGATGTAACCCCTTGCTTTTTTGTCGATTTTGGTCAAATTTTAGATTTTCATATTTTTGATGCCAATCGATAGTACTGATCCTTACGAGCTCAAAATGGTATAAAATTCCAAAATCTGACATTATTTGGCCGAGATATGCCAAAAAATCATCAAAAAAGGTTGATTTTGAAAACGAATCGGTTTTTGGTCAATCATTTTTTCTTACCCATCGATTTTGAATTTCTTTGAATGCCAATTTTTGGTAGGGATCCCTACGAATTCAAAAAGGTATAATATTTCAAAATCCGACAATATTTACCCGAGATATTCGAAAAAAATCATCGAAAAAGTTTTGGAACGTCATATCTCCGCCTGGAGTTATGTCGTTTTGGAACGTCATATCTCCGCGGAGTTTTGTCGTTTTGGAACGTCATATCTCCGCGCGGAGTTATGTCGTTTCAAAGCGACCCTTTCGATTTTCATATTTTTGATGCCAATCGATAGTACTGATCCTTACGAGCTCAAAATGGTATAAAATTCCAAAATCTGACATTATTTGGCCGAGATATGCCAAAAAATCATCAAAAAAGGTTGATTTTGAAAACGAATCGGTTTTTGGTCAATCATTTTTTCTTACCCATCGATTTTGAATTTCTTTGAATGCCAATTTATGGTAGGGATCCCTACGAATTCAAAAAGGTATAATATTTCAAAATCCGACAATATTTACCCGAGATATTCGAAAAAAATCATCGAAAAAGTTTTGATTTTTGAACCGACCCCGAATTTGAAAAAAAACGTGATGTAACCCCTTGCTTTTTTGTCGATTTTGGTCAAATTTTAGATTTTCATATTTTTGATGCCAATCGATAGTACTGATCCTTACGAGCTCAAAATGGTATAAAATTCCAAAATCTGACATTATTTGGCCGAGATATGCCAAAAAATCATCAAAAAAGGTTGATTTTGAAAACGAATCGGTTTTTGGTCAATCATTTTTTCTTACCCATCGATTTTGAATTTCTTTGAATGCCAATTAATGGTAGGGATCCCTACGAATTCAAAAAGGTATAATATTTCAAAATCCGACAATATTTACCCGAGATATTCGAATAAAATCATCGAAAAAGTTTTGATTTTTGAACCGACCCCGAATTTGAAAAAAAACGTGATGTAACCCCTTGCTTTTTTGTCGATTTTGGTCAAATTTTAGATTTTCATATTTTTGATGCCAATCGATAGTACTGATCCTTACGAGCTCAAAATGGTATAAAATTCCAAAATCTGACATTATTTGGCCGAGATATGCCAAAAAATCATCAAAAAAGGTTGATTTTGAAAACGAATCGGTTTTTGGTCAATCATTTTTTCTTACCCATCGATTTTGAATTTCTTTGAATGCCAATTTTTGGTAGGGATCCCTACGAATTCAAAAAGGTATAATATTTCAAAATCCGACAATATTTACCCGAGATATTCGAAAAAAATCATCGAAAAAGTTTTGGAACGTCATATCTCCGCCTGGAGTTATGTCGTTTTGGAACGTCATATCTCCCGCGGAGTTTTGTCGTTTTGGAACGTCATATCTCCGCGCGGAGTTATGTCGTTTCAAAGCGACCCTTTCGATTTTCATATTTTTGATGCCAATCGATAGTACTGATCCTTACGAGCTCAAAATGGTATAAAATTCCAAAATCTGACATTATTTGGCCGAGATATGCCAAAAAATCATCAAAAAAGGTTGATTTTGAAAACGAATCGGTTTTTGGTCAATCATTTTTTCTTACCCATCGATTTTGAATTTCTTTGAATGCCAATTTATGGTAGGGATCCCTACGAATTCAAAAAGGTATAATATTTCAAAATCCGACAATATTTACCCGAGATATTCGAAAAAAATCATCGAAAAAGTTTTGATTTTTGAACCGACCCCGAATTTGAAAAAAAACGTGATATAACCCCTTGCTTTTTTGTCGATTTTGGTCAAATTTTAGATTTTCATATTTTTGATGCCAATCGATAGTACTGATCCTTACGAGCTCAAAATGGTATAAAATTCCAAAATCTGACATTATTTGGCCGAGATATGCCAAAAAATCATCAAAAAAGGTTGATTTTGAAAACGAATCGGTTTTTGGTCAATCATTTTTTCTTACCCATCGATTTTGAATTTCTTTGAATGCCAATTTATGGTAGGGATCCCTACGAATTCAAAAAGGTATAATATTTCAAAATCCGACAATATTTACCCGAGATATTCGAAAAAAATCATCGAAAAAGTTTTGATTTTTGAACCGACCCCGAATTTGAAAAAAAACGTGATATAACCCCTTGCTTTTTTGTCGATTTTGGTCAAATTTTAGATTTTCATATTTTTGATGCCAATCGATAGTACTGATCCTTACGAGCTCAAAATGGTATAAAATTCCAAAATCTGACATTATTTGGCCGAGATATGCCAAAAAATCATCAAAAAAGGTTGATTTTGAAAACGAATCGGTTTTTGGTCAATCATTTTTTCTTACCCATCGATTTTGAATTTCTTTGAATGCCAATTAATGGTAGGGATCCCTACGAATTCAAAAAGGTATAATATTTCAAAATCCGACAATATTTACCCGAGATATTCGAATAAAATCATCGAAAAAGTTTTGATTTTTGAACCGACCCCGAATTTGAAAAAAAACGTGATGTAACCCCTTGCTTTTTTGTCGATTTTGGTCAAATTTTAGATTTTCATATTTTTGATGCCAATCGATAGTACTGATCCTTACGAGCTCAAAATGGTATAAAATTCCAAAATCTGACATTATTTGGCCGAGATATGCCAAAAAATCATCAAAAAAGGTTGATTTTGAAAACGAATCGGTTTTTGGTCAATCATTTTTTCTTACCCATCGATTTTGAATTTCTTTGAATGCCAATTTTTGGTAGGGATCCCTACGAATTCAAAAAGGTATAATATTTCAAAATCCGACAATATTTACCCGAGATATTCGACAAAAATCATCGAAAAAGTTTTGGAACGTCATATCTCCGCCTGGAGTTATGTCGTTTTGGAACGTCATATCTCCCGCGGAGTTATGTCGTTTTGGAACGTCATATCTCCGCGCGGAGTTATGTCGTTTCAAAGCGACCCTTTCGATTTTCATATTTTTGATGCCAATCGATAGTACTGATCCTTACGAGCTCAAAATGGTATAAAATTCCAAAATCTGACATTATTTGGCCGAGATATGCCAAAAAATCATCAAAAAAGGTTGATTTTGAAAACGAATCGGTTTTTGGTCAATCATTTTTTCTTACCCATCGATTTTGAATTTCTTTGAATGCCAATTTATGGTAGGGATCCCTACGAATTCAAAAAGGTATAATATTTCAAAATCCGACAATATTTACCCGAGATATTCGAAAAAAATCATCGAAAAAGTTTTGATTTTTGAACCGACCCCGAATTTGAAAAAAAACGTGATGTAACCCCTTGCTTTTTTGTCGATTTTGGTCAAATTTTAGATTTTCATATTTTTGATGCCAATCGATAGTACTGATCCTTACGAGCTGAAAATGGTATAAAATTCCAAAATCTGACATTATTTGGCCGAGATATGCCAAAAAATCATCAAAAAAGGTTGATTTTGAAAACGAATCGGTTTTTGGTCAATCATTTTTTCTTACCCATCGATTTTGAATTTCTTTGAATGCCAATTTTTGGTAGGGATCCCTACGAATTCAAAAAGGTATAATATTTCAAAATCCGACAATATTTACCCGAGATATTCGAAAAAAATCATCGAAAAAGTTTTGGAACGTCATATCTCCGCCTGGAGTTATGTCGTTTTGGAACGTCATATCTCCCGCGGAGTTTTGTCGTTTTGGAACGTCATATCTCCGCGCGGAGTTATGTCGTTTCAAAGCGACCCTTTCGATTTTCATATTTTTGATGCCAATCGATAGTACTGATCCTTACGAGCTCAAAATGGTATAAAATTCCAAAATCTGACATTATTTGGCCGAGATATGCCAAAAAATCATCAAAAAAGGTTGATTTTGAAAACGAATCGGTTTTTGGTCAATCATTTTTTCTTACCCATCGATTTTGAATTTCTTTGAATGCCAATTTATGGTAGGGATCCCTACGAATTCAAAAAGGTATAATATTTCAAAATCCGACAATATTTACCCGAGATATTCGAAAAAAATCATCGAAAAAGTTTTGATTTTTGAACCGACCCCGAATTTGAAAAAAAACGTGATGTAACCCCTTGCTTTTTTGTCGATTTTGGTCAAATTTTAGATTTTCATATTTTTGATGCCAATCGATAGTACTGATCCTTACGAGCTCAAAATGGTATAAAATTCCAAAATCTGACATTATTTGGCCGAGATATGCCAAAAAATCATCAAAAAAGGTTGATTTTGAAAACGAATCGGTTTTTGGTCAATCATTTTTTCTTACCCATCGATTTTGAATTTCTTTGAATGCCAATTAATGGTAGGGATCCCTACGAATTCAAAAAGGTATAATATTTCAAAATCCGACAATATTTACCCGAGATATTCGAATAAAATCATCGAAAAAGTTTTGATTTTTGAACCGACCCCGAATTTGAAAAAAAACGTGATGTAACCCCTTGCTTTTTTGTCGATTTTGGTCAAATTTTAGATTTTCATATTTTTGATGCCAATCGATAGTACTGATCCTTACGAGCTCAAAATGGTATAAAATTCCAAAATCTGACATTATTTGGCCGAGATATGCCAAAAAATCATCAAAAAAGGTTGATTTTGAAAACGAATCGGTTTTTGGTCAATCATTTTTTCTTACCCATCGATTTTGAATTTCTTTGAATGCCAATTTATGGTAGGGATCCCTACGAATTCAAAAAGGTATAATATTTCAAAATCCGACAATATTTACCCGAGATATTCGAAAAAAATCATCGAAAAAGTTTTGATTTTTGAACCGACCCCGAATTTGAAAAAAAACGTGATGTAACCCCTTGCTTTTTTGTCGATTTTGGTCAAATTTTAGATTTTCATATTTTTGATGCCAATCGATAGTACTGATCCTTACGAGCTCAAAATGGTATAAAATTCCAAAATCTGACATTATTTGGCCGAGATATGCCAAAAAATCATCAAAAAAGGTTGATTTTGAAAACGAATCGGTTTTTGGTCAATCATTTTTTCTTACCCATCGATTTTGAATTTCTTTGAATGCCAATTAATGGTAGGGATCCCTACGAATTCAAAAAGGTATAATATTTCAAAATCCGACAATATTTACCCGAGATATTCGAATAAAATCATCGAAAAAGTTTTGATTTTTGAACCGACCCCGAATTTGAAAAAAAACGTGATGTAACCCCTTGCTTTTTTGTCGATTTTGGTCAAATTTTAGATTTTCATATTTTTGATGCCAATCGATAGTACTGATCCTTACGAGCTCAAAATGGTATAAAATTCCAAAATCTGACATTATTTGGCCGAGATATGCCAAAAAATCATCAAAAAAGGTTGATTTTGAAAACGAATCGGTTTTTGGTCAATCATTTTTTCTTACCCATCGATTTTGAATTTCTTTGAATGCCAATTAATGGTAGGGATCCCTACGAATTCAAAAAGGTATAATATTTCAAAATCCGACAATATTTACCCGAGATATTCGAATAAAATCATCGAAAAAGTTTTGATTTTTGAACCGACCCCGAATTTGAAAAAAAACGTGATGTAACCCCTTGCTTTTTTGTCGATTTTGGTCAAATTTTAGATTTTCATATTTTTGATGCCAATCGATAGTACTGATCCTTACGAGCTCAAAATGGTATAAAATTCCAAAATCTGACATTATTTGGCCGAGATATGCCAAAAAATCATCAAAAAAGGTTGATTTTGAAAACGAATCGGTTTTTGGTCAATCATTTTTTCTTACCCATCGATTTTGAATTTCTTTGAATGCCAATTAATGGTAGGGATCCCTACGAATTCAAAAAGGTATAATATTTCAAAATCCGACAATATTTACCCGAGATATTCGAATAAAATCATCGAAAAAGTTTTGATTTTTGAACCGACCCCGAATTTGAAAAAAAACGTGATGTAACCCCTTGCTTTTTTGTCGATTTTGGTCAAATTTTAGATTTTCATATTTTTGATGCCAATCGATAGTACTGATCCTTACGAGCTCAAAATGGTATAAAATTCCAAAATCTGACATTATTTGGCCGAGATATGCCAAAAAATCATCAAAAAAGGTTGATTTTGAAAACGAATCGGTTTTTGGTCAATCATTTTTTCTTACCCATCGATTTTGAATTTCTTTGAATGCCAATTTTTGGTAGGGATCCCTACGAATTCAAAAAGGTATAATATTTCAAAATCCGACAATATTTACCCGAGATATTCGACAAAAATCATCGAAAAAGTTTTGGAACGTCATATCTCCGCCTGGAGTTATGTCGTTTTGGAACGTCATATCTCCCGCGGAGTTATGTCGTTTTGGAACGTCATATCTCCGCGCGGAGTTATGTCGTTTCAAAGCGACCCTTTCGATTTTCATATTTTTGATGCCAATCGATAGTACTGATCCTTACGAGCTCAAAATGGTATAAAATTCCAAAATCTGACATTATTTGGCCGAGATATGCCAAAAAATCATCAAAAAAGGTTGATTTTGAAAACGAATCGGTTTTTGGTCAATCATTTTTTCTTACCCATCGATTTTGAATTTCTTTGAATGCCAATTTATGGTAGGGATCCCTACGAATTCAAAAAGGTATAATATTTCAAAATCCGACAATATTTACCCGAGATATTCGAAAAAAATCATCGAAAAAGTTTTGATTTTTGAACCGACCCCGAATTTGAAAAAAAACGTGATGTAACCCCTTGCTTTTTTGTCGATTTTGGTCAAATTTTAGATTTTCATATTTTTGATGCCAATCGATAGTACTGATCCTTACGAGCTCAAAATGGTATAAAATTCCAAAATCTGACATTATTTGGCCGAGATATGCCAAAAAATCATCAAAAAAGGTTGATTTTGAAAACGAATCGGTTTTTGGTCAATCATTTTTTCTTACCCATCGATTTTGAATTTCTTTGAATGCCAATTTTTGGTAGGGATCCCTACGAATTCAAAAAGGTATAATATTTCAAAATCCGACAATATTTACCCGAGATATTCGAAAAAAATCATCGAAAAAGTTTTGGAACGTCATATCTCCGCCTGGAGTTATGTCGTTTTGGAACGTCATATCTCCCGCGGAGTTATGTCGTTTTGGAACGTCATATCTCCGCGCGGAGTTATGTCGTTTCAAAACGACCCTTTCGATTTTCATATTTTTGATGCCAATCGATAGTACTGATCCTTACGAGCTCAAAATGGTATAAAATTCCAAAATCTGACATTATTTGGCCGAGATATGCCAAAAAATCGTCAAAAAAGGTTGATTTTGAAAACGAATCGGTTTTTGGTCAATCATTTTTTCTTACCCATCGATTTTGAATTTCTTTGAATGCCAATTTTTGGTAGGGATCCCTACGAATTCAAAAAGGTATAATATTTCAAAATCCGACAATATTTACCCGAGATATTCGAAAAAAATCATCGAAAAAGTTTTGATTTTTGAACCGACCCCGAATTTGAAAAAAAACGTGATGTAACCCCTTGCTTTTTTGTCGATTTTGGTCAAATTTTAGATTTTCATATTTTTGATGCCAATCGATAGTACTGATCCTTACGAGCTCAAAATGGTATAAAATTCCAAAATCTGACATTATTTGGCCGAGATATGCCAAAAAATCATCAAAAAAGGTTGATTTTGAAAACGAATCGGTTTTTGGTCAATCATTTTTTCTTACCCATCGATTTTGAATTTCTTTGAATGCCAATTTTTGGTAGGGATCCCTACGAATTCAAAAAGGTATAATATTTCAAAATCCGACAATATTTACCCGAGATATTCGAAAAAAATCATCGAAAAAGTTTTGATTTTTGAACCGACCCCGAATTTGAAAAAAAACGTGATGTAACCCCTTGCTTTTTTGTCGATTTTGGTCAAATTTTAGATTTTCATATTTTTGATGCCAATCGATAGTACTGATCCTTACGAGCTCAAAATGGTATAAAATTCCAAAATCTGACATTATTTGGCCGAGATATGCCAAAAAATCATCAAAAAAGGTTGATTTTGAAAACGAATCGGTTTTTGGTCAATCATTTTTTCTTACCCATCGATTTTGAATTTCTTTGAATGCCAATTTTTGGTAGGGATCCCTACGAATTCAAAAAGGTATAATATTTCAAAATCCGACAATATTTACCCGAGATATTCGAAAAAAATCATCGAAAAAGTTTTGATTTTTGAACCGACCCCGAATTTGAAAAAAAACGTGATGTAACCCCTTGCTTTTTTGTCGATTTTGGTCAAATTTTAGATTTTCATATTTTTGATGCCAATCGATAGTACTGATCCTTACGAGCTCAAAATGGTATAAAATTCCAAAATCTGACATTATTTGGCCGAGATATGCCAAAAAATCATCAAAAAAGGTTGATTTTGAAAACGAATCGGTTTTTGGTCAATCATTTTTTCTTACCCATCGATTTTGAATTTCTTTGAATGCCAATTTATGGTAGGGATCCCTACGAATTCAAAAAGGTATAATATTTCAAAATCCGACAATATTTACAGAAGATATTCGAAAAAAATCATCGAAAAAGTTTTGGAACGTCATATCTCCGCCTGGAGTTATGTCGTTTTGGAACGTCATATCTCCCGCGGAGTTATGTCGTTTTGGAACGTCATATCTCCGCGCGGAGTTATGTCGTTTCAAAACGACCTTTTCGATTTTCATATTTTTGATGCCAATCGATAGTACTGATCCTTACGAGCTCAAAATGGTATAAAATTCCAAAATCTGACATTATTTGGCCGAGATATGCCAAAAAATCATCAAAAAAGGTTGATTTTGAAAACGAATCGGTTTTTGGTCAATCATTTTTTCTTACCCATCGATTTTGAATTTCTTTGAATGCCAATTTATGGTAGGGATCCCTACGAATTCAAAAAGGTATAATATTTCAAAATCCGACAATATTTACAGAAGATATTCGAAAAAAATCATCGAAAAAGTTTTGGAACGTCATATCTCCGCCTGGAGTTATGTCGTTTTGGAACGTCATATCTCCCGCGGAGTTATGTCGTTTTGGAACGTCATATCTCCGCGCGGAGTTATGTCGTTTCAAAACGACCTTTTCGATTTTCATATTTTTGATGCCAATCGATAGTACTGATCCTTACGAGCTCAAAATGGTATAAAATTCCAAAATCTGACATTATTTGGCCGAGATATGCCAAAAAATCATCAAAAAAGGTTGATTTTGAAAACGAATCGGTTTTTGGTCAATCATTTTTTCTTACCCATCGATTTTGAATTTCTTTGAATGCCAATTTATGGTAGGGATCCCTACGAATTCAAAAAGGTATAATATTTCAAAATCCGACAATATTTACAGAAGATATTCGAAAAAAATCATCGAAAAAGTTTTGGAACGTCATATCTCCGCCTGGAGTTATGTCGTTTTGGAACGTCATATCTCCGCGCAGTTATGTCGTTTTGGAACGTCGAATATTGTCGGATTTTGAAATATTATACCTTTTTGAAATCGTAGGGATTCCCTATAATAAATTGGCAAATCAAAAATCGATAGGTTCGTTACAAAATTAAGAACATCGTTCAAACATTGTTCTGGCCACATTGATTTTTTTTTTAGTATGCAATTTGGGCAAAATATTGTCTAAGCTGGACTTTGCTTTGCTTCTTTTTTTGTTTCTTTCTTTTATTTTATGGACAGTTTTGGGCAGGTTGGACTGGTAAACCTTATGGATTGCCCCTGAGCGATGTTGCAACAGACTCCGACTGCGCGTTGACATTTGCATCTGCGGACCCAACTATAATAATAATAATAAAAACAAAACGAAGAGTTTCACGCGAAGATCGCGTCTGGGTTGGGTTTTGGGTTTCGTCTTTGTCTCGGCCGTTTATCATAATAATTATTAATAGCTTGTAATGCATAGTAAGATTGTATGAATAATAGATTAGCATAGACGAATAGTTTGATCAGATTGCATTTGCATGCGATGCGATGCGATACGATTTCTGATTTCTGATTTCTGATTTCTGATTTGAGATTTTGGATATTTGATTTCTAGTTTGATTCGAATGCAAATGCATGTTGTTAATAATTGAACAAGTTTCTGTTTCTTTTCGATTGTCTGCCTTTTTTACACATTTTTACAGGGTAGCCATAAGATACTTGTTATTTTTTTTTCTTTTTGTGTCCGACAATTCAGCCCCGACCGCGCCCCCTGCATACGTTGACATTTTGTAGTTCAAGGTAAGTTGCCCAGTGTTTATTTGATTTTTTATTATTATTGTTATTTTCGAGCTGAAGGCAGTGACCACATAATTAGCCGGACTTGGCCCAGCAGCTGGCCAGAACATCTAGCCGAAGTTCAAAGAAGTTCAATTATTAAGTTGATTGGATATCTATGCACAGCTGCCCCTATGAATTTGAAGATCCAACATCGATATTATATCGCAATTAACATTCAAGTTTCGCCCGCGCCCAGCATTTTGATACAAATCAGTTCAAGGCCGACGGCGCATAATGCGGCATGCGAGTCTACCAAATTATGCACATCCACAAATCTATATCAATCTATATATATATATTGATATGGCCATAGTTGGCTGGCGTATGTAAATCGGGACGTTTCTTTCTTGATCTTTTTACATGTCTGCGAAGTCGGGATTTACCAGCCGAAGTGTTTATAACAACAATTGGCCCAAAATCAATAAATTAATTAATAAAGCTCATAAGTAAAGTGAAGTCAAAAGAAAATACAAATAAACAAATATAATGGTAGCAGCTGCATGACCTGCAGATACCCTGTAAGTGAGTCTAAGCGCAGCTAAAGTTACATATTTATATCTTTATATACATATTATTATATATATTTCATTTGATTAATTTCCTATAAAGATCACAATGTTTGCAGCAAATACTGCACAAAAATACCAACAAATTAAATACCAACTTTGTTAAATTTGAAATTCATTAAAATCTGTCGTTAACCAACACTGTTTAACACAGTTAATAACAGCGGAAAAGGCGACCGACACACGCAAGTGCTGTAAAGGAATTTAAAAGAAACTTTTGATAGCGTTTAATAAACATATTTACGAACTTAAATGAAAAATGCATTTTTGAATATATTTATTACAATTTGGATATTATTTTCAATATTTTTCACAGATTTTATGAAATTTGCATAAGCAAGCGAGTTTTGTTAAAAATAGTAAAATAAAACTATTTCCTTGCAAATGTAGCTCGAACCAGAAGATGAGCTTAGGCTTAAGGGAAAGCAGGGTGACAAATATGGAATATATATGATAATATATAATGCTAGAACATGTCAAACTATGTCCGTTGCATTCAACAGCACAAGCGCATGCTACCCACTTTTGTCTATACCACGATTACAGGGTATGCTAAAATAAAAGCCAAACCTAAGACTCGTCGCCGTCGTCGTCGGCTGCCGAAAGCCAAAGAAAACCTGTCGCTAGCACAAAAGCCACAACTGGCGCCGGCAGCGCAGCCAGCGCTGACGTCCACAGCGACTGCGGCAGCGACAGCGGCAGCGGCAGCAATGACAAATTGACTGAAACCAGAAGTGCTCCTGCACTCTTTGCATATAATTACGAGCGGAGCCTGCGTCAACGGCAAACTCAAATCGCCCGCACCCTGCTGAACCACACCCCTCGCCACACGCCCCCCGCCCACCTCTATAGCCCAGTTGCAGCCGCTGGTTATTCGGATTAGGGCGGACACCAACCTGTTGTTGGCCGCCGCCGCCGCCGCCGCCGCTGCCGGCGTCGCAGTCGCTGCCTGCTGCGGCCACAAAATAAGAGAGAAAAAGAAGAAAAATCAAATCAAGCGTCGCTGGCAGCCACAAAAATATTGGGTGGCCGTAGGTTAACTCCATGCACACGGCATAAGTAACGTTCAGTCAGCCTCTAGAAGTCGATCGTGATCGTGGCTTAAGCACTCAGCACTCAGTTGTGCCCCAGACTCAGTCTCCACAGTCTCCACAGTCACCACAGTCTCCACAGTCCTCAGTCTCCACAGTCCTCAGTGTCTAACCCTGTGCGTCTTTAAAGCTCGTTGAACAAAAAAAGAAGTTTATTTATCAAATATTCAATAAATATAAATAAATATCGTCGTGAATTTTTTGTACGTTTCGCGCGTTTTTCGAAAAAGATTTTCAATATTTTTTTTTTTTAATTCAAGTTTTTTTAATATATATATATACACACAACGCACACACACACACACAAAATGAAGTACTTCAACATGTGAGTGAGATATATTTTTAATAATTTACATACTTTTTGTGGGTTTTTTTCCAATATTTTTTTTTTGCTTATCTTTTTTTTTTTTGGTGTTTGCCGCGCTGTTAATCCAGTTTTTTCTGCATTTATTAAAATCGCTTATTTGGTTTTTTTTTGTTCGTTTTATTTGCTGACGTGTTTTGGTATATTTATGTTATATTATAAAACCTAAGATCGTTAATAAAGCAATTTAGGCATTCAATTAGCCGATGTCGAAATAAGTTTCTGCTCTCCGCCTGGCAGCTGGCCAGGGCTGCCAACATTTTTTGTTTTTTTTTTTTTTGCACTGAATTCACGTCTCAGTTTATCGAGTCGCTTCCATTTGCCCGACCAAACCCATTGAACTCGGGAACTGTTAAGGCTAGAACCATGAAATTTGGCTTGCCAAGTCTAGAGCCTGCCAGCAGCTAATATACAAGATATTGCATTAATTGCAAAGCAAGGCGACAAGAGGCAAGCGTGAATGAGGCAAGCATGCGCCTTGAGTTATGAAGCTGAAATTTGGTGTGCACATATTTGAGCATATTTTAGGTTTATTCTCAGAGTTTCTCCATAATCTTTGCACATTGGCCCCAGTTGCAAGAGTTGGTTGGCACTGGCTTAACCTGGATTTCCCTGGCTTTATCTGGCTTTAACTGGCTTTACCTGGCTTTAGCTGGCTTTACCTGGTTCCTTAGCATGCATAAGAGTTAGCTCATGTATTTAACGACTATTATCTATCATTCTATCTATCTGTCTATCTATCTATCTATCTATCTATCTATCTATCTATTTATCTATCTATCTATCTATCTATCTATCTATCTATCTATCTATGCATCTCTTACAAAGCCTTTGCAGGGTATTTGCTAGTTTCACGTCTCAGGCTTTTGTTTCTTTTTTTTATGATTCAAGCACGACTTTGGCTTGAAAAGTTGGTGCAAGAAATCTGTGAACCGAATGCCTCAACTGAACTTTAACACGCCAACGTTTTAACTTAGCTGATGATGATGATGATGTTGTTGTTGCCAATGATGATCATTAACATGATGTGGCTGCTGCTGTTGTTGTTGTTGTTGCCTTGTGGCATTTGCCGGCACAAAGAAATGGCAAATGCCAATTCCCAGCTGCAATTGCTGTTGCCTTTGCCGTTGCCGTTTCAATCGCAGTTGTCGCCGAGCAACAGCAACCAGCCACTTGATGTGAGAAGAGGCTCATTCAACTGTCTGTCTGTCTGTCTGTCTGACGGGCTGTCAGTGCATTGATTGAAAGAAATGTTTCAAGGTCGCCAGCTGATGCTGCCGTCTGCTGCTGCTGCTGCTGCTTGCTGTTGCTGCTGTCGCTATTGTCGTCTGCACGCCAGCAACACATGCTTAGCTTGGCGTTCCAAATGGCATGGGCAGCGCGGGGGCCATGCGGCTGGCCGGGCAGGATGTTGCTGTTGGCAAAATTAACTGCGAGTATATATTGGATTAATTACCAAGCGCTGCAAACTGTGCACATTGCTGCTGCTTGGCTGCGATGTTGTCTTATAAATTAACGGTTGCACTCTTAATGCAAGCTGACAGACACGCACACACATGCATGCACATATTTTGTGTGTGTGTGTGTGTGTGTGTGTATATAAGATGTATGTTAATCGCATAGCGCATGGGGGAATTAATCACAGTCGAGGCAAAAAAAATATATATATGTATATATATCGCCAGCAACAGCAGACGGCAGACGGCAGCAACAAGCGCCAATTTGACGGCAAGATCAGGATTTTAATTTAGTTTCGCTGGCGTTTTGGGGGTTTGTCATGTTGTTGTTGTTGTTGTTGTTGCTGTTGTTGTTGTTGTTGCTGCTGCTGTCGTTTTACATGCGTTTCATTTCATTTTTGGCGCACAAATCGCTCGCATTATGCAATATTATTTAAATAAGAGAGATCAGATCATGTGCATGCCAAAAACCAAACCAGAATACACACACAGAAACACACACACACATACACACACACACACACACACACTTGTACACATCATATGTAGTTGGATGTTGCTGGCAAAAGTTTTGCAGCAAAAAAGCGTTTTTTTTTTCTTCTTTAAAGTTATTTTCAAGGACTTTGTCAAATTGGCAACAAGGTGTTAAACACACACCTGCGTGTGTGCGTGTGTGTGTGTGTGTGCTTGCGTGCATTTCATAAGCCAAATTCAATGTAAGCCAACTAACAGCAGCAGCGACAGCGGCAGCAACAACAACAAGCACGTCAAATAGAGAAACTGTAACACAAATCAAAAGACTCAGGCAACGAACTTGCTGACTTGACTAACTGATTGGCTGCGACTATTGGCCACAACACGTACTTGCGCCGTCACAATGCACCGTTATTGAACCCACTTAAGCGACAACAACAACAGCAGCAACAGCAACAACAGCAGTTACAGCCCAAGTAAATACAGCAACAACAACAACAACAACAACAACAGCAACAAATGCGCACGTTTTTTTCTTTAAAGCTCGTAATTGTATTTGAGCTGTCCCATATATACATATACATTTATACACTTATATATATGGCCAGGCATGACTCCAACTCCGACTATAGATGGGCAATTAGCATAGTGACCCGTTTTGGGGGCATGGCTATTGGCAAAATTAGCCTTTCAGCTTTATTGTATTATTATTATTATTATTGTGATTTTTTTGTCTCCGTTTTTTTTTCTGGCGTACAACATCATAAAGTTGAGCCCATGACGCCATCGCCATGAACTAATTCCGCAAATGCAAATCATAATCTCATGTGATAAACACAAAATAAAAACTGAATAAAAAGCGAATAAAAAGCGAAACAAGCCAAAAAGAGGGCGAAAACCAAACTGAGTTGAAAACAAGAAAAACACTTTTAACTGAATTGTGAAGTTTTGTTGGCCGACCTCTTCACGCGAACACTTTTTGAAGCGCAAATAACAAATGGCTTCACTGCTGATATGCCCACCATATACCCTGTATTGCGCATCAGCTATATACATATAAGCTAGCTTTTCAGCAAAACTTTCAGAGCAGACTTTTGGCAGATGCTTTCTTCCCAACCAAATGCGGCACAAGTTCTACAAATATTTTCGGTTTGTTCTAAACAAAAAAAAAAAACAGTGTTGCAAAATAGCAAAAAGTAATTGGCTATTAACAATAAGAATTTAGCTGCATACATATTTTTTTTTAATATAAAAAACTGATTTTGAATAAACAAAAATAGTTCAATAAAATCAAACGTTTTTTTCCAGTTTAATAGAACGAACTTTTCTTTTTAAATATATATAAAAAGTTTTAAAAATAATCAGTTTTCTATCGTTTCGCTTTGTTTTCATTTATAAGCAAAAAGCGCTCAATAAAATCGGATTTTAATGCATAAATCATAATTTGTTAATCAATAATTTGTAGACTTTAATGTATGCACACGAAAACAAGCTTCGCATTTCAAGAGCGCGCTCGCGGCTCACAACACTCAAAAACAGTGTTAATAAATTAAATGACAGCATTCAAGCCTTGGTACCACAAATATTTGTATTGTTCTTAATTACGTTTTTATACACTTCTCAAGGGTAATTTGATTTTGTCATGGAAATTGTGAGACATTCCTCAGCCCCTAAGGCTTATATATATATATACTTGATCGGAATTTACGACATTGTTCAAATCTATTATACCTATAGATGAAACATGTTTGTTGTCTGATATATCATAAGGGAGCTGAACGCAAGCGAGTTCTTATTATGAAGAAAATCTTAACTATGAAGCGAAACTCATATATCATATATATGCTACTATATCATATATCATATAGCTCTGTAGGAGAAGTTGTTCCAAAAATGGCAAAATGTTTTGTTTTCTTTCATAAACTGTATCAAATGTATTTGTAACAGGCAGTAGAAAGCATCTCCAATTCCATTAGGTATATATGTATATATATTTTTGATCAACATGCAAAGCCAGCGCAGTCAAAGGGTATTTAATGTTCGGCTTGTCCAAGTTTCTTTTGATTGCCTCTTGTTGCTGCTTCACATTGAAAATGTGCATGGCCCTGGGTATCTGCTAGTCGTGGCTGCATATGGTGTTTCTGATGATGATGATGTTGATGATGTGGATGATGCAGCATCATTAAACGAATGGTTCCGCCTTGCACTTAAAGATTCTCGGCGCTTGGCTGACGTTTACCTTATCATAAATTTGCAACTAATGTTGCTTATATAACAGGTTGTTGCTGAGCTAAAACTGTTTTTCGGGGCTTGGCTAGAAATGATTGCATGTGTGTGTGTGTTGGGTATTGTCTCGGAGAGCGTTTCAATAGTTTCCCAGTTCCCAAAATGCCAAAAAACCGGTTCAAGCAAAGCCAACGACGCCAAATGTCATATAGACATGGACATGGGGCTGTACGCAGAGACTTGCAGCAACTACACGGCGCTTGGCTTGAATTTCGATTAAGAAGCGACAAGAAGAAGAAGAAGAAGAAGAAGAAGAAGAAGAAAAAGTAGAAGCAGCAGCAGTTAATGATGCCAGGCACGCCAGCAACACGCACCCACAACAACAGCAACAGCAACTGGCTGGAGGCGACGCGCCTTTCACCTTTCCATGGGTATGTTGCATAAGTGCGGCGGGCGGCGATTGAAATGCAAAGAGTCGCTCGGACATGCCGCAGTTGACCCTAATCAATGCGAAAAGATGCAACCCGGCGGCAACAGCAGCTACAAATGAAAACAACAACAGCAACAGCAGTTATTGTTGTTGGGTTTGGGGCGGGCCTGGGCCTCGCCCTCATGACTGCGCCGTTGACTTGGGCCCGAGCTGGCGGCTTGCACATTTTACCGTTATTAGCCAATTGCATGTGCCGATCATGTGCGCATTTCAAATTATTCTGGCGCTGGCAACGGCCAACTGGTTTACACATGTTGTTGTTGCTGTTGTTGCTGTTGCTGCTGTTGTTGCTGTTGCTGTTACTTTTGCATAAGCACCTGTTGCCTTTTGGCGCAGCTGCAGCAAGGGGGCGGGTGGGCGGCGGTTGGGCGGTCTAACTAACAGCCAACTGCAGGCTCTGGCCTTAGACTTAGCCGCTGGCGACTGTTGCCAGAAGTATTTGAAAACAAGTTCGCTGCCTAAGTCTTTTGTTTAGCATGCGAAAAGGCAGCACAAATCCATAAAAATAGCAACAACAACAACAAAAAAGTAACCAAAAAATAAAAAGAAGAAGAAGAAGACAAAATCGAATTCGTAAGCGCATAAATTTAAAATCGAAAGTGAGTCCGAAAAAAAGAAAAACAAAACCCGTTTAGCTGACCTTTAAGCATTAATAATTGTTAGCACATCTCGGGCGTGAAAAAGAAGAAGAAGACAACGACAATGACAAAGAAGAAGAAGCAGCAGCAGCAGCAACAGACGGCGCATACATATCTTTATGGCCTATCTTAATATATTTATTTATTTGTGTCCAGACGCACATGGCTTATGAATATATATGCACATATATATATAGCTGTATATATATACACATGTGTGTGTGTGTGTGCACACACAATTTATGTATGGTACGTGTTTTTACCAGCCAAGTCCGGTTCAGGTTCTCAGCACAACCCGTTCAACCAGACCAGAAAAGAAATCATGCATATATATATCTATATCTATATGCACATATATATATATATATATATATATATATATATATTTATCTTTATGCACATATGTGTCTTTAGAGATGCCAGCTAATTGAGTATGGAGAATTTCAATTGAAAGTGTGCCTCGTGCTTGTCGGGCAACATATTTCAGAGTTCCAGCCAAAGCCGGCTTAATAGAATTATGCATACGGTTTTTATGAGATTTTATTTATATAAACAATTTCCTTATGGAAGAGTTTCAAATGTTACGTAATTATTCTCAAACTAAACCATGTTCCTTTCTAGAAACACTTGAAATTCCTCTAAAACGTATCGTTAATAAACATTTTCCACTGCTAAATTAGTTTAACGCCATTTCGGGCTGCATACATAACCTCAAAGCTTCTACATAACCTGAACCTAAAGCAGGTTCGTTCGTATAAACACTTGCCATACCTCTCAACTTATCAAAATCAAACATTTGGTGCTGTTAAATCAGTTTAGGGACATCAGTTAAGTATACGAGCTGCATACATAACCTCAAAGCTTATGCATAACCTCAAAGTTTATACATAACCGCAAATTCTATGTATAACATCAAACTAAAGAAAGCACTAATTTGTAAATACTTCAAGTTTCTGGCAGCTTATCAAAACTAAATAGTTCGCATACGTTGCAACTCAGTGCTGCCGAACATAACCTCAAACCGCGCACTTAACCTCAACCAACTGAAACTGATTTTTGTTTTTATTTGGTTTGCATCGACAGCTGCCTGCTTTTCATAATCTGCGCACTGTGCTACGGACTGGTGGCAGCCCAAGAGGAGGGCGCGCCCGCTGGCAATGCATCGCCAGCGAAGAGAATCGCTGCACTGCGTCGCCCCGTGGGCAAGGCGGCCAAGCCGACGACAACAACAACGCCGGCGCCCGCACATGACGATGCTGCCGAGGAGGATGAATACAATGAGGATGCCGGCGCCGGTGAGCATGGCCAGTATGGCGATGAGCAGGACGAGGCAGCGGCCAGCTCCACAACGACCACAACCGAGCCGCCCAAAAAGGTGGGACCCGTCATTCGGCCCTTCCGCTCCAACGATGATTTCCTCAACTCGCTGAAGCGCCGCCAGCAGAACGCCAAGAAGCATCGCAGCGAGAAAACGCCCGCCAGCAAGCCGGCCAAGAAGTCCGACGATGAGGCCAACGCCGAAGAGGAGGAGTCCGCCGGCGGCAATGCGGCGCCAGCGCCCGCACCAGCTGCCCCCGCCAAGAGCTACAAGAGCAATGCAGCACGTATGTTATATTTCTTACCAAATCCAATCTCGGCCCGAAAATAGTTGACTTATCCGTTTTCTTGTTCTCGCCCCAAACACAGTCAGCCGTCGCAAGCTGGCCAAGCCCCTGAAGTCCGCCCAGCCGGAGCCCGAGGTGGACGCCGCTGCCGAGGAATCCGAGCAAAAGGAGGAGGAGCAGCCAAAGCCCAAGCGTCCACTCAACAGTCGCTTGCCCTTGAGGAAGCGCAATTAAAATATAAATATATATATATATATATATATAAATATATATATAAATTAACCGTTATTTGACACACACACTCTCCCACTCTCTGACTGTCTCCCTCCCTTTCGCTCTCACTCTCTCTCGCTCTCTCTGTTTCCCTCTCGCTCACACTCACGGCTAGCTATGGGCAGCTACAGATCTGCCGCTTAGTTTTTAGTACACAATTTGATTTTTAGCGTGTGTGTGTGTGTGTGTGTGTCTGTGTGTGTGTGCGGGCGTGTGTGTGTGTTTTAGCAAGATTTATATATTTATTTTGTGCACAACACACACACACACGCACACACGCACACACATACAGCACACAAAGCACGCACCGACACACACACACACACGCACACACTCGCACACATACACATGCACCCCCCCCCCCCCCCCCCCTTACACGCTATGTGCCCATGTATTTGTGTATATATATTTGCATTGAATATATATAGCTCATATATATCGGCACGCATTTATTTCCATTTCCATGTTCACCCTTACAATTTATAAACTAAAATAATGCCTAATGCAACAACAAACAGCAAGAAACAACAAACAACAACAACAACAACATCAAACAACAATTACAAATAAAAGAAAATGAATGAAAAAAATATATATTTTTAAAAAAAAATTAACTCTGCATTTGACTTTATCTGGCATAAGACAGTAAATTTTATTAAGATTTTTAGCATAGCGAAAATCTGGCCTGGATTTCTTTTAATTCAAAAATAAAAAACATAGTCGAACTTTCTTTGAAATAACGTATACTTTATCCAGGGCTGCAAAGCCAAAGGAGAGCAAATCCTTTTTGGTTCGGTTCACGGTTCCAAACCGCCTTTGGATTCAGTTCGTGAACCCAATAAATATATCAATAATAAATTGAACTGTTTTATTTGTTTAGCTATGAGGCACCAAGAAACCCCCTTTGAATGCATTTGGAGAACTTGGTTCACGAACCGAACGAAAAGCCGAGCTATTGGTTCGTACTGTGAACCGAACCACAGACAACTCTGTTTTTGGCTCAATTGAAACCAGCTCAAAGGGACAACTCTGTGTTTGATACAATTGAAACCAACTGAAAAGACAACTCTGTGTTTGATACAATTAAAACCAACTGAAAAGACAACTCTGTCTTTGGTTCAATTGAAACCAACTCAAAGGACAACTCTGTCTTTGGTTCAATTGAAACCAACTCAAAGGACAACTCTGTGTTTGGTTCAATTGAAACCAACTCAAAGGACAACTCTGTCTTTGGTTCAATTGAAACCAACTAATAGGGACAACTCTGTCTTTGGTTCAATTGAAACCAATTCAAAAGAGAGACAAGCACAAATAATATTGAAAATTAACGCACAAAAATCATAATAACACGCACGTTTCAATACCTGTGTGTTTATTTGTTAATAATTACAGAACAGAATGTTTTTCAAAAAAAAAAAAATCGATGTATATATACTTATAATTGGTATTTTTCAATTGTGGGTCAATTGGGGGAATGTATTTTGTATAATCTTGGGTTTAACAGTCCACAAATGTCAAATCTGATTTCGAGCAATATATATAACTTATTTATGATATAAATAATTGCTATACATAGGGTAGATTGTATGGAGCCTTAGCTTGGAGCATGCGTTCAAATGACAACAATAAGTACAGGCTTGCTTAAGTCTATATAAATATATATATATATATGGATGATATATATGTATATTAATGGTTATTTAACCAGTACATCATATTCGTTGGAGATGAGCCATATTTATGATTCGTTGTTTCTCAATACTTATGCTAAATATACTATATATTCAGTTTTATATTTGTTTATATATTCGAACAATGTTAATGCAGCTCTCAACATAACCACACAAAAAATATAATCATATTAATAATTAAAATATATATATATGCTAATAATAGAGTAAAACCATTATATTGACAAGAACTGTGCCCGCTTGCGCTTTTGAGACAGTATCAAACAAAATATTCAATTTTAAAAAACATGTTGAAAATGTAAAAAAAATGTAGAAAATGTAGAAAATGTTGCATTTGCATAGAACAGAGCTTTGGATTTATATAGAACACGTTCGATCGAGTATTAGCTGTTACCAAATGGCGCTTGAAAAGAATAGATATTTGCCTATAAAGAATAACATTTTGCAATGGCTGCGCCTTGGCTCAAAACGGCAATAACAATCGAGTGCTGTCCTCCATGGTCACATTAAATATACATGTATATATATATATATATGCATATGCATATTGAATTCGTTGAAATGTTTTCTAGTCTGTTCCGCGAGAGAAAGGCACACTTTGCGTACGATCTTATGTGTAGACATATATCATATAAAATATGTTACAAATTATACGAAACAATAACAAAATGGGCACGGAAAGGGGGTAGCGGGAGTGGTGGAGGGGGTGGGGTCACATAGAAGAGAGTTTTCTTTTTTAAATATCTATAAAAAATATTGTGTAGCATTTGCTGAATGCCGACATGGAATACTTAATGCGTAAAATGTGTGTGTGTGCGTGTGTGTGTGTGGGTGTGTGTACTTTAGGGCGTGGCATAATGACTTAACAATGCATAGTGCGTGAGTGGGGCGAGGCGGGGGGGTTTACGAGGGGTTTAAGTAGCAATTGCCAAGTACTAAAAGCGTAGCCAAAGTATGAATAATACTACATTTAAGTAAAGTTTGAAAACTAAAGCAACAGCAAGCGTGTCCCAAATGGCTGCAGTGCATCATTGTGGTCAACCTGAATGATCATCAAGGTGTCCCACCCACTTCAGGTGTGGTGTCTGGAGTTGCGCATCAGCGGCACCAGCAGCGATGGCGGCCCCGCTTGCCGTAGAAATGGATGCGCCAGCAGCTCGGCGGCTGTGGCACGCTGTGCTGGATCACGGACGAGCATGCGATCCAAGAACGATTGCAGACGCGGCGATACCTTGTGGGCATTCTTTAGATTTGGCGGCTGCATGTCACGTATGCGACGCATCGCCTGCAGCGGCGGCTCGTTAAAGAACGGCGGCTCACCGTCAACCATTTCGATGACCATAATGCCCAGCGACCAGATGTCCACATCGGGGCCATATGGCAGACGCGATATGACCTCCGGTGACATCCAATACGGTGTGCCCACCAATGATTTGCGCTTGGGCAGCTCCTGCGACACCTGCGCACAAAATCCAAAGTCCGACAGCTTGACGCGTCCATCCGCGGCCAGCAGTATGGAGTCCGATTTGATGTCACGATGGATGACGCCCTGTGTGGAATGGTGTGGCAATTAGTGTACAGTTAATGTAATAGAAAAGTACATTCGACTATGAGATACCCTCTGCTCGCTTGCTCTCTCTTTCTAATTGGGCGCAAATTCCAGTATAATATTTGAACCTGTTTCAAACCTCTTTTGAGCCTGCTTTGAACCTGTTTTGCATTTGGCACAATTGTAAAAGTAAAGAGCAGAGCCTGCACGACTATGGGATACTATGGGACACGGGACACGGGCACATGTGACCTCTGTCCCTCTCCCTCTCCCTCTCTCTCTCGCGTTAATTAAAAATACTTAGCTAATTTGTCAAACCCGTTTCTAAACGAGCCTAAGACTAGCTTTAGGCCGCATTTGTGTTTAGTAATTGTAACTACAAAGTACACGCAGCAAGCATATACGACTATGAGATACCCTGCGCTACAGAAATGTGTTCTCTCCCTTACTCTCTCTATCTCTTTCTATATGAAATCTGTTTTGATCTTTGAGTGCAGCTCTAAGCCCCCATTTTTAACCTATTTCCCGCTCTACCTCTCCTTGGGAAGATCCAAAAAGTGAAGTATTCTCAATCTGTAGCTCGTCAAAGGTTCGAGTTATGCTTGCAGATATGGCTAAATCGAATCGTTTGGTCGTCGGAAATGCTTTCCTAGGGCCAATGCCTTGTCCAGTATGGATAATAGATATATAGATGCATGGTTAAGCCTATTATGCACATTTGGCTGACTTCGGTTTACAGGGTAGGGGTTGGGTCAGCAAAATTTGTGGTTCTTTTTTTAGCTAGCTTCCAGAAGCCAACAGCAGAGTCCGTCCGAGCGCCCAGCTATCGCATTACATATGCGGCGGGCGACATTTCGGAATTGAAACCAAACCGCGAAAGAAAGCGCAAAAGAACGAAAATAGAAAGGCATTGAAATGGGGGGAAAAAAAAGAGACATTGGGTGAGGCTTTGGCTGTTGAATTGTTGTTGGGCTGTGGCTGGGGTTGGGTCTCGGGTTGGCTTGTTGCCCATGCTGGTCACGCACCTGTGAGTGCAAATAGGCCAAAGCCTTTAGGCATTGCTTGCAAACGGTGGCTATTTGCTCCTCATCCATGCGCGAATGTGTGACAATGTCGGTGAGTGCGCCGCCCTCGAGATATTCCATGACCACCCAGAGCTCATCGTTGACCAGAAAGCTGGAGTATGTCTCCACAATGTTCGGATGATGATAGTCACGCATGATGACCACCTCGTTGAAGAGCAGCTCGCGTCGCTGCTGCTTGCGCAGATCCATTTTCTTGACCGCCACTTGACGACCTGCAATTGGTTGGCAAGGAAATAGTACTTGAATTTTTGGACGAATGCGAGCAGCAACAACTCACCTGTTGACTTGTCGGTGGCTATGCAAACGGTGCCCGTGGAGCCTTCGCCAATTTTATTGAAATGATCGAGATTCTCGCGCGGATCGCCCGCCGATACAACCATTTGCAATGCAGCACGGAATTGCTCGTGTGTCAGACGCTGCTCCTGTTTGGGCTGGGCCTGCGCCTGAGCCTGTGCTTGGGCGGCAGCGGCCAGTGCAGCTGCATTGCCACTGGAGCTGGAGGCGCGCGATGCTGTCTTGGCGTGATTGATGTGTGGATTCTGATTCTGATCGGCCACAAGTTTTGGTTGCTGCTGTTGCTGTTGTGAGGCAGGGTACATGGGATATGGATTCTGGCCATTGTTGTTGTTGTTGTTGTTGTTGTTGTTGTTGTGATGCGAATGCGTAGAACGCGTTGCACTGGCCACAGAGCTCACCGGCGATGTTTGCTGCTGCTGCTGCTGCTGTTGCTGCGGCATGCCCGGAGCAGCACGGTACTGATCGGTGCGCACGGCCAGTGGACCTGTGACGGCGCCATTGGGATGTGTGTGCGGATGTGGATGCTGGTGCGGATGTGCATGGGCGTGTTGACTGGGATAGAGCATGTTGTGTGGCATCGGCTGTTGCGGCTTAAAGCCATGGCCAGGCATTGTTGGTGTGGGCGTGGCAGCAGCTGATACCGACGACTCCTCCTCGGGCACAGCCGGCGGCACATTGGCCACACGACGCACACGCGGCGGACTGGAGCTGCGCAACGAATTCGAGCGCGCCACATGCGATGTCTTGGGCAGCACCAGCTGTTGCTGCTGTTGCTGTTGCTGCAGCTGCTGTTGCTGGGGCAGCATTGCGGCCGCACCAGAGGGATTGCTCATCATCATGGTGCTGCTGCTGCTGTTCAGCGATGTTGTGTCCGCCTTGTTGTTATTGTGATGCGGACGCACAATTGTCTTCAGATCGAGAATTTCGGTTGGCGTTATCTCTGAGGGATCGACAAGCGGCAGCGGTCGATTGCTGGACTTTAATATCTGGTTATTGCCCACAATGGAGGCCCATTGCAGCGGCAGGCCGACATATTTATTCTCCCGCTTGTCGAAGCCCGTGTGCACGCGATGCTCAAAATTGCTCGGCATCGAGATCAGCGGTTTCTTCTTCTTCTTTGTGAACATTTTTGATGGTTCCGTTATGGCGCTGTCAATTGCAAATTGCCAGGGAGCTGCTGCTTCCCCTCGTTCCCGTTCGGGCAACTTTTGTTGACTTTTCTTTTACCCGCCCTTTTGTTTGGCCCGTCAAAAGGCGACAGCAGCGACAAAGTCTTCGGGCACACACTAACACTGGCGCAGGCACATCCACACATACATCACGTACACAGAGGCATAGGCGACGGCGACAGCGACAGCGACAGCGACAGCGACGGATGCGATTTATGTAGATTTCGTGTTTAGGCGCTTTCAATCGACTTTCACATGAGCAATTCGCATGGCTTGACCGAATGCTGGCTGCGTTATCTAACAAGTTAACATAAATACACTTTAACGTAAACAAAAACAAACAAACACAATCTGAGAACTAATAAAAATAAACTTAAAAATTATTAATTGCCGATGCTAGCAGTTATCGTTGCTGTGTTGCTACGAGAGAGCTGCAAAACTATCGCCCATGCTCGCGATAGTATCGTGTTTGCGGTTGTCATGACCCAAATATATGCGCACATAGCATAAACAATGTACGATAGCTGTGGCACAGCTTGCAGCACTAGCACATTTAGTGCGTTTCCATTTCTTGCACTTTACAGCACTGCGCAAACGTTTACAAAACGGTCACTCCAAAACGAGTTCGCATTTTTACTTTGAGTCGATTCGCCTCAATTTTTGTTAATTGTGCAAAAAACCAAAACACTTTTTAAATCAAAATGTCGAAAGCACATCCGCCAGAGCTGAAAAAGTAAGTACCTAATGCCGCCGATCTATAAGAATCACCAAATACATGTCTCCACCCAGGTACATGGACAAACGCATGATGCTCAAGCTGAATGGCGGCCGAGCAGTCACCGGCATCTTGCGCGGCTTCGATCCATTCATGAACGTGGTGCTCGACGATACCGTGGAGGAGTGCAAGGATAATACCAAGAATAGTATTGGCATGGTGGTACGCTTAGACACTCAATCCAACTATACATATACTAAGACTTACCAATTGCTTTCCAGGTGATACGCGGCAACAGCATTGTCATGGTCGAGGCGTTAGATAGAGTCTGATATAGAACGTGGGTCGTACCTCAGCATTGTCCGCCGGTTAATGAGTTAAATGTGAACTATTTAACAAACAAACTAGTCTTAAGGCTCTGACAAATCATTCATGGACCTACCCTCATGTTCATCAATTTTAAATACATTCTTCGTAAACAACAAATTGATGCTTCACACATCGTTTATTTGAATCTCTGTTAGGGCATACGCGAATATAATATAATTGTGCTTGTATTTATTAACTTGTCTCGGCTTAAGCTGTTGTGATCGAATGGAAAGTTGTGCACAGCTTTGGTTATTTCTTTCGCAGCCTGCGTCTTTTATCAATATGTCCAGCAATATCTTACGCAGACATCTTCAACGCCATTAAGTATATATATTCCAGATCAGTATAGCTAGCAGAACCAAGCCGTTTCTATGCAAACTAGTCCCGTCATGAGAATTTGCATAAAGTCAAGCCTAATTGGGGTATACGAAATAGACCATGTTCCTGCCCTTATTCTATGGAAAACTCTCAAGATATTTACTCATCATATAAAAATTGATAAAGGATAATTCCTGTCAACTGCAACTATAGTGGTCCAATAAGAGATATCGGCATATGAATCATATATATTACGTTTCTACGGTAACTTATGCGAGAATAGTTTGCTAAAGAGCAGGCATAGAGATATTTCCAAACCAGTTTATATTTATATGCGGCTGAAGAGTAGATAATTTACGGGCGAACTGTTCCAATGTGCTTCAAGATCTGTGCAGCCTCCAACTTGGCGACTTGGTCTGATGTGTTGCCTTCTTTACAGCCTGATGGCTTCGTGTGGGCAAAGAAAACGATTTAGTGCATATTTACGCTTGTTTTTGTAGACTTTAGTGAATTGTTTTTATATTCTTGTATGTTTTGTGTGCAAACAAAAAACTCTTACAGTAGAAGTCTAAATAAGTTTTATAGACTTGGGGATTGGTTCGGTGCGGTGTCCAGGCACGGGTACAACACAATCAATTTACTTGGAAATAACAATAGGGCCAGTCTGCTTGGCGGCGTCACGCTGCTTGGCCACAATCTGGTTGGCAATGCGATCCAAATCGCGCTGTCCAATCGAGCTCAATTTGCGGCCACCCTCGGGGTGCTTCTCGACCAGGCGAGCGTGCTCAAGAGCCTGCAGCGCCTTGCGGGCAGCACCATCAGCGGCACGGCAAAAGTGCGATGGATGCACACCGTTGCGCTTGCGGCCACCGTAGATCTTGGTGATGGAGCCAACACCAGCGGGACTGCGGTGGTAAAGGTGACGCAGAATCGAGGCGCAACGCACATAGAACCAGTCGGGATCGTAGGGTGCCAGTTCCTTGAATTTGGCTGTCTTGATGATGTCCATCTGGTCGGGCACCTTCAATTTGCCAGTCCTAAAACATATTTATGCATATGAATATTATAAATATTTATATACAAACAAACGCATTTGTGAGGTTATGTACGCACAAACGCAGTGTTGTGCAGTGCCTCCAACTGCAAACTCACTTCTTAAGGAAAACTGCGACCGCCTTGGTAACGGCATGCTGGTCAATATCCTTCACTGTGACACCTGGCATCTAGAATATAGCACAAATACAAACATTAAAGAAATTTAAAAAAAAATTAATACAAAAAACACGTTGCGATTCGCAAACGTACGCACACACACTCGCACGCACGCACACATGCAAACAAAGACAACAATATTCTGCGAATTTCAGCGCATGTCGCTTTTTCAAGTATTTAATGTAAGTTTTATCATTTTTAAGTAATTCAATTGCAACATTCACGCTTGCACTTTAGTTGACACACATTTTCATTTATTGCCTTGCATTTGCAGCAATAATTTAACAATAAAAAAAAAATATTCACGTAAACGAACGCGAGCACTACCTTGCTAGTCAAAGTCAACCGGAAAAAAGAACAAGACGCTCGAAGTTGGCTGCGGTTATTGTCGTTGACAAGGCTGCCACCTAATCTGAGCAAATTGCCAGTGCTGGAAATGTGCACAACGCACTGCCTATCGATATATCGATTTATATACACATCGATTGAAATTCGATACACGATATCTTTTTTGAATATATAACAAAAATAACGCATGCTTATTTTACGTTATTTATTTTTTTTTTTGTAGCAAATTTAAATTTTACAAAGTTGCTTTTAGTGCGTCGACCTAGTGCTCGGTGCAGTCAAACTTTTGCCACGCCTCCGCAAACGACTTGACCTTGGCAATGGAGTTTTGCTCCTTGCGCGGTTTGCGCCACGAATTCGGATTAAGCTCCAACATGCCACCAATAATTTCCTAAAAGTATCAAAATTAATTAATAGAATTATTATAGTTAAGCAATGTTTACAAACCTGTGCGTAGTTGGCTGGAAAACGTTCCTGATCCTCGATAACATGAGCAAAGCCCGCATCCATGCCAAAGTTCACCCACAAATAGGGCAGACCCTTGGGTATGGCAGCGCGCAGGGACTTCTGTCGCAGTGAGATCAGCTGCTTGTTAATGCACCACTCCTGCTCGGACTCCTCGATGGCCTTCTTAAAATAAAATGGCGCCATCTCAGCCCGCGACTCCGGTATGGGTATGCAGTGGACAGTGAGATGCGGACGCCGATGCAGCTTGTTGGCGATCTCATAAAAGACGACATCCTTGCGCTGCGCGGCAAACATGCGGGTCAGTGCCATACGGAAGTTGCTCAGCTCCTCCCAGGCATCTTCGTCGAGCAGTGTGCTGGCCGAGACATGCTGCATGCTCGTCAATATGCAATGGCCGCTCTGCAGGCCGACATGCCAGGGCAGGCTCAGATAGATCTTGTCGCCCATGGCAACCAGCAGCTGCTTGTCTAGCTTGGCCGAGTCAAAGCAGCGTTCACAGTTCTCCAGCGTTGCGGCCAGTTTCTCGTGCTCCCGTATCGCCTGCTGCAGTTCACGCTTCTCGGCATCCGCCTCCGTGATGTTCTTGCGCACCCGATCCGCAAATATATCCTCCAGATCATCATTGGGATTCTTGTGCTTCGATACGATGTCGGCGTACTGCAGATTTGAGTCCGCCGCGGTCGCATGCTTCTCGCGCTCAAACTGCAAATTATGGAACGGAATTAGATCTCGGTTAAGAGAAAGAAAATATAAACAGATTACGGATTACCATCTGCTTGATATCGTAGCGATCATCGTCCGCAAAGTAGCGCACCCGTTGCCCATCCACATGCGTGTCCACCTTCTTTTGGGCACGCTTCTGGCCCTTGCGTCCGCCGTATAGCGCATTGGGATCCGCCTGGGCAGCTGCCGAGCGCGACTGAACGAGTGGACGCACATTGCCGCTGGCATCGGTCCTTGTGAGCAGCACGTGATCGCGTTCCTGCCGCTGCTGCGATTTGCTTGGCTTTGCTGCTGGCGCTTTGCCGCTGGCCAGGAGTTCGGTGCGTTGCTTTCGTGCCGTCTCCAGCTGCTTGTTGAGCTCAGCCGCCAGTTCGGGTTTGCCCTTGAGCTCGGCTTTAATGGCCTTGGCGGCCAATTCATTGATTTGCTCATCCGTCAGATGCGTCGGCTCCGTTTCACTTTCCTCGCCGGAGCTGGCGTCTGAAGTAGCAGGTGACGGGCTACGCTTGTTTCTGCTGCTGCTGCCGCAGTCCTTGACTGTTCCGGGCTTTTGCCAGCTGCGCGTGCTGCCACGAGGCTGTTGCATTGCCCTGGCGTGGCTGGCTGGTTGCGCATCCTCTTCACCTTCATCGTCGTCGGCTTTGGGCTTTTGAAAGCCCGGCAGGCCGGTGCCATTGCTTTTCCAATAGGGATTCAGCTCGTGGCAGCTTTTGGCCGGATCATAAGCATCGATTTGCTGCAGCTTTTCGTTGGGCTTGGCTGGTTCCTTGCGCTCCTTCGAGTAGGTTTTCAGCATTAGAGCTGCGCTGTCCGTCATCCAGCTGTCCCGTTGCACCAAAGCCTGTGCGGGCGCACTCTCCACCCACTCGTCAGCGCTGCTTCCGCTCCGCTTGCGATTCTTTTTGACTTTCTTGTGGCGGCTGCGCTGCTTTCTGTCCGAGTCAGAACTAGAGCTAGAGCTGGAAGTGGAGCTATCACTGTCGCTGTCGCTATCGCTGCTGCTGCTGCTGTGTTTGTGTTTTTTGCGCTTCTTTTTGGATGACTTCTTCGATTTTGACGACTTCGCTTTGGACTTGTGTTTGCTCTTCTTTTTGCTGGACTTCTTTGACTTGCTGCTCAGCTTGTCCAATTTGTTAGCTAGCGCTGGCAGCATCCAATTGCTTTCGCCGCGCAGCTCCTTTTGAATTTCCCGTTTGTTGCGCTCCTCCGCCCGTGATTTTGCCTGTTACAAAATTGTGGATGTAATACGGTTTTTTCTGCTAACACTTTTTTTTACCTGCTCTAAGAGTTCAGCGCGTGCTTCCCTGAGGTCTTGACGTGCTTTCTCCTTTTCGCGCGCACTTTCGAATTGTATAAAACTCATTTTTTATTAATATGATTTTGTATGCTACAATTAAAGCAAATTAAACAAATGATGCGCAAATAAACAAACCAACGAGCGCTACCGCACTTTCTGTTTACGATATACAAACAGCTGACAATATATCGATAACACATTTTTTAGTCCAAGTCGCTGCCAAGATTGCCACCTAACCAAATTAATTTGAACCATAAACAGTACTACTTCCATGAAGAGGTTGTCAATTTAACCATTGATAACGTTAATCTGCTACCACAAAACATTATAATACTTAAATTGTATATATTTGGAAAATATTTATATAATTTTTTAAGCAGGGAAAATATGTACTTATTATTTGTAAGTATATGTGTACCATCGCAAACATAGTGTAACCGTTTTTTTTTTCATGTTTTGTATCACATGTGACAACTGTGGCTGCAGGTGTTTGAATGTTTGCAAATTCCAAAATATCGCACAAAAGTATCGATAGTTTCAATATCGTATCTGCTAGCTTATCGTATTTAGCAGTGTTGTTATCGAAATCGCTATTTGCAAACGCAGCTGTTGCCAATTTTTGTAGCTTAGCTTTAGTTAAATTTCACGGCTGGCTAGCTGTCTAAAAGCGATTAAATTATGCCACTGTATGAGAGCGTAATGCAAGAAAAGCCACCAATTGTCCTGGATATTGGTACTGCCTACACCAAGTGAGTAACGAACAATTCAAACACGAAACTACATTTTCGTCGGATGATATCATCGCACTTCCTTACAGGCTAGGCTTTGCGGCGGAGGCCTATCCACGTAAGATTATACCCACAACAGTGGTGCTGACCACAACGGGCGTGACAAAGCGACTCTTTGACTATGTGGGCACCGAGCAGCTGTACGATCAAATTGTGGACTTTCTGCAAACCATATTCTTCAAGTAAATCCATCATCAACAAGTTGTTGGCCAAAATCTATTTAATTTCTGATTAATTTCAGGCATCTGCTGGTCAGTCCCAAGGAGCGCAAATTTGTGATTGTCGAGAACATATTCGGGCAGACGATTATACGGGAGACGCTGGCGCGTGCGCTCTTCATTCACTTCGATGTCTCCTCGGTGCTGTTTGTGCCCGCCCATCTGATCGCGCTCTCAACGCTGGCGGTGCCCACGGGCCTGGTTGTGGACATTGGCTACAGTGAGACAACCATAATGCCCGTGTTCAGTGGTGTGCAGATTCTGTCCGCGTTCAAGGATCATAGCTACGGCAGCAGCGCTGTGCATGATGAGATCCGGCGTCAATTGGTGGCGACAGGCGTCAAGGAGCCGCTGCTAACGTCCAGTGTGCTGGAGGACATCAAGATACGCACCTGCTTTGTCAACAGCTATGAGCGTGCCCAGGCGCGGGCCAGCAGCGACCAGACGCAGCCGCCTCCGCCGCCGCCCAGCGTTGACTATGCGATATGTGATGGCGATGCGGTGATTAGCATACCCGGCACCGTTCGGGAATCGGTTTACGAGCTGATGTTCGAGCAGAACAATGAACGCGATAGCCTGCCGCATCTGATACTGCGCGCCATACTCGACTGCAGCATGGATGTGCGCCGTGCGCTGATCGAAAGCATATTTGTGATTGGCGGCGGTGCCATGGTGTTGGGCCTCCTGCCGCGCCTCAAACAGGAGCTGCAACAGCTGCTGGCCAACGATAGCTACTACCGAGAGCGTTTTCACGGCGAACTGCAGTTCAAGTTCTACAATTCAATTGGCAAGCAAAACTTTACAGCCTGGCTGGGCGGCGCACTGTGCGGCGCCACGGATCTGATACAGACGCGTTCGCTGTCCAAGGAGTCGTATCTGCGGAACGAGCATGTGCCCGACTGGAGTAATCTGTGCGATAATCGGCATGGCGGCTAATCAATATCTATCTATCATATATATACAATATATACACACACGCAGATTTTATTTCAAAATTGCATTCATGTATTATATATAGACTCTTTATATGCTATTCAATTGTCATAGGCTAAAAGTGAACTTCGAGTAGGAAAAACTTGCATACGAGTATAAAAAAATGTATCATATTGCGCTTAAAGCTACAAATTTTCTTATGAGTTTATTGTGCATTGAGAAACTCCAGATATATCTTCTCTTCGGAATAACTGGCAAATGATGCAAAAGGCTCGTTTGAATCGTGTTTAGGAAATGCGATTTTTTTAAACAATTGCTTTTTAATAATATACTTTAGTTAAACACGTTTTAAGCAGCTGCTAATTATTTATTTTAACCCGTTTTTCAGAGATATCCCCAAATATGGGATCCTCTCGAATAAATGTCTGTACTTTACGGCACTTTGTGTTTTTTAACTATTTTTGTATTGTTTTTCAGTTTATTTTCGTGTTTGGTTTTTTTCTGTTTCTCTCGTTTTATTCGCTTTTAAAAATATAATTTCAGTTTGAATATTGTAAAATATACTCGCATTGTATCCCGATGTGTGTGTGTGTGTGTGTGTGTGTCCATATACAAGATGCATATTATATAATAATAACTCCTGTCTTATTAACTAAACCCTAAGCGTAATTTCAATATTACTTGAAAATATCCATATATATATATATATTCATAAATATATATGTATACAATATTATTCTTTAAAGGGCATTCTTCGTGTTTTGTTTTTTTTTTTCGTTTTTTCTTTTTGTTTTCTTTTCGAATATACAAATTTGAATATTTTGTTGACTATTATTATGGTATAAAAAATTGGGCTGAACTATGCTGAGACGATCTTATTGCTTTTCGAGCATTAACTTGGTGTTTGTTATTGTTATTGTTGTAGTTTTTAACTATTTTTGAATTTTGGCTTTTAATTCAACTTCTTTTCGTTTTTCGTATTTTGTGCAAAATAATTAACAAATTTCGGAACAATAAATAACAAAGCTGCTGTGGCGCCTAACAAGTGAAGAACTGCATGCAAAGCAGCTGAGGCTGCTACAGGGTGTGTGTGTGTGTGTGTGTGTGAAAGGGAGGGGGAGGGGGCGGGGGTACAGCTTACGCACAGTGCGCCTGGAGGAACTTAAACGTTAGATGTGTTACACAATAAATAATAGCAAAAAGTTAATATATGTATATATATATATATAAAAAAAAGGGTGTGTGTGGGTGTGTGTGTTGCAAGACTTGTCTGTGGCACGCCTTGGGAGCACCGCCAGAAATCGTGGCTGGCAGACGCAGACCCAGTCTCTGGCTCCGGCTTCGTCAGCGGCACCGGCTCCGGCACCAGCTGCTGCTTTGGCTGCGGCACCAGCTCCTGCTCCTGCTGCGGCTGCGGCAGCTGCTGCTTAACTAGTTTACAATTAATTTATGTTCAGTCGTCGCCGCGGCGGCACGGCGGCATCGGGACGGCTCCTCCGCCGCCTCCTGTCACTTCTCTGTGCGGAAGAGCTTGCTCAGATTGGCATTTTGATTGCTGTCCATGATGTCGCCGGTATTGGTGCTGGCATTCTTTTGGCTAACCGGCTGCATTGGTGGCAAGTTGGCGATTTGCACCTCGTGCCGGAACAGCTGATTGACGCTGCGTCCGACAAGCTGGGCGGTTAGCTTCTTGAATATATCCTTTTTGGCCCGATCCACCTTGTTGCCCTTGACGGGCGCCACAGAGATTTTCTCATCGAACTTTTGCACATCCGCCGCATTCACGCTGGGTATATGCTGCAAGACATCACTTAACACGGGAAATTTCGGACGCAACAGCTCATAGAACTGAACGCCGAGTGTGATCAGGCCGGATTGATTGGCCTCGTGTTGGCCATGCACCTGCATGCCCTGGAGCACGGCTGTAAATGCACTCACAGCCATATTCTCGTCCATTAGCTGCTCGGCGGCCAGGAAGCGCATAACGGGCGCCGCTATATTCACAGCCTTCATGTTGCACATGCCATCGTTCCAGGCGATCGCCTTCAGCAGCGTCATCAGGATATAGTTGCCAATCAGGCCGTTGCGCAGCAGCTTGCCACCCAGATCGCTGATAATGTCCGACAGCAGGGCGGATTGTGCGGCACGGGATTGCGGTGCACTGTCCATGGAGTGCTCTTCGTTCTCCATGGCCACCACATTGGCACCGCCGACGGCGTTCACATGATCCGCACCAATTTGTCCGCCGACTAGCGCAATCTTTAGCACATCCAGATATTCGCGTGTAAGCGTACGATTTAGCTGATCCTCGAGCACCTCCTGGGTATCGTTGACCTCACCATTTAGCTGGCCGGACTCGTACAGCGAGGATATGTAGATCCAGCGGCGGGTCAGGCGCTCGCACATCAGCGGCGTCAAATGGGCAAAGAGCGGCACCAGCACCGGCTCATAGAATGTGGGCGGGCACGAGTAGACGAAAGGCTTGAAGAAGACACGTATGATGGGTCGCATGCGATAGTCGGGTATGATGTCCATGCAGCTGAACACATTGCTAATGATGGCATCGGACAGGCCCAGCAGCTGGTAGAGATCACGGCCCAGCGAGGGGCCGGCCGAGCCCATCAGATGGTAGCAGCCCTCGGTGACCAGGGTCATGAATGTCTGCATTTTCTCAAAGGCAGTCGGTTCCTTTTTAATGGTCGTGTCCAGCGGATCGGCCGGTATGGCGCATATGCCCATCAGCAGCTTCTTTTCGTGCTCCAGCATGCCGTGTATATTGCGATAGCCCTCGGAGAGGCCAGCCAGCGCCTCTGGCCGGAACAGCTCGTTTAGCACACGCATCAGGCTGAGCACATGCGAGAGCAGCGGCACCACGTGCTTGGTGGCCGGATTGCGGCATATGGGATTGCCCAGATCGGTGCAGCCGATGACAAAGCCGCCGCGTTGTGCACGATCCGGATCATCGGGCCAGGTGCAGCGCTTGACAACGCCCAGGACCACATGCAGGGCATCCAAAATGCGTGAACGATTCACAATCGATGGATCGCTGTCGAAATCAAAGACGGGCGGCTTGTCCAGACCGACAAAGCGCATGAATTCCAGCGGTGATTTGAAGGCCTCGCCAAAGCTCAGCCATTCGCTGCGCTTCTGCTGGACAATGTGCTCGATGAAGAGGGTCTGACGCTCAAAGTCGCAGAAATGATTCGAGATAAGGATGAGCGCCTCCTGCAGCGTTGTGCGCATCATGCGGCATAGATAAGGCGACGATGGCTCCTTTAGCAGACACTCGACATGATTGTTGATCTGATCGAACACGGGCAGCAAGAGTAGAGGATATTTATGCGCCAGCTTGACCAGCAGCGAGGCGGCATGACGACGCAAATTCTTGGCCGACTTTTGTTGCACCTTTTCCAGCTCATTGGGCGGCTTCAGGACCAAAGCACGAAAGATTTTGTCGAGAACGCGCGGCAACAGCGCCACGCCGCTCATCGCAACACAATTGTTGGGGGTCAGCTGGCACGAGGACATGCTGAGGAACACAAACAGCGCTGATATGCATGAGAGTAGTATGGAATAGATGAGCGGATTGTTGGTCTCCAGCTTGAGGCACTCCTCCAGCAGGCGCAGGCCGCCGGCTACCGCTGGCCGTTCGGCGACAAGCAATATGCGGCTAAGGACACCGTCGAGCACACAGACAAGCGCATCCCATTCTAGATAGATGGGATCGAGTACGCTGCAGCTCATGTTGGTGCTTTCCCGTTCGCTTTGGGCATGACGCAAACGCAATTGCAGCCATTGCTCACAGTAGCCGTAGGTGATGAGTGGCAGCACGAGCGTGGACAGGCGGAATATCTCTAGGAAGTCGGTGCGACAGCGAAAGAAATAAACGGCAAACTCCTCCTCGCTGTCGTACTCCAGTCGTATATAGGCCTCGGTGCTGTTGGGCGCTGCATCCGGCTGGCCCGGCACACTGCTCGGATAGGGTATTTTGACAATGCGCGGCGCTATGGTGTGTATGAGCTTGGGAATGTTGTTGACCATCAGATAGTCCTTGGAGCAGCCCTCGTGCTTGAGCAGCAGCTGCCAAATAAGCGCAGCGCCATGCGCAATCGTCAGCGATGGATGCTGCACGAGCAGCAGCAGGATCTCGAACATAATGTCCAAATGCGCCGGCCGTTGTGTGCCCTCATCCTTGCCCCACAGCGCCACCAATTGCTGCACCATGCCATTAAGCACCTGGATCAGTTTCTTTAGGAAATTATGCTGCTGTTCAATGGCCTGGGCGCTGACGATGTCCGCCGGCATTTGGCTGGCTGTGTAAATGTAGCGCAACGGCTCCTCGCCGTAGAGCTGAAGCAGGGGCTTGCGCTCCTTGGTTTGGCCCTTGCGATTTGTGATCTGTGCAAGGCACTCGGCGGCATTGCACTGGAATGCTTTGTCGTTAAGCAGAATGCATAGAAAATGCATCAGTTTGCCATTGCTGGACATGATGTGATTTATGCTGACCCACTCCACAAAGCCGCTCAATGTCAACAGCACCATCTCGACGACCCGGCTATGTGCGTTCGCCTTGTGATAGTTGCCCAGCCGCGTCGTTTCACGGAACGCGTTCACATGCTGCTCGACGAGCCGCAAAAAGAACTCGAATATGTCATTCATATTGTTGTTGAGCGCCTGGTACATGTCCTTGCGTCGCTGGTTCGATTCGATGGTCTGCAACAGTGCCACATCCTCGACAAGGCGCAGGAATACCAACAGCACGAGTTCCGTTTGTGCCTCGCCATTATTGCAGGCCGAAGACAGTTCGGGCAATAGGTCGGACCATTGTTGCGGCCATTCGCGTTTGATCATCTCGACAATGATGCGCGAAAGGGCGTCTTTTAAATGCAAGAGACTGCGATCTTCGGCGGGGCCAACGCCCATGTTTAGCATCTTGATGGCATTATCCTTAATGTAGACCTTCTCCTCGTGCGTTATGCAATTCCATTTAAATTTGATTGTGTACTCGATTAGCTGCAGCCCAAAATGACGCACCTGCTGATTGAACTGTACCGAGCTGGCCAAATAAAGTCCCACCTGTGCGCACAGCGGCGACTCCTCCTTGAAGCGTTCACAGGCCGTGTATGCCTCGAGGCGTGCCTGCTGCACGGTCAATGGATGCATTATCAAGTCCACAGCCTTGGCTAGTTCTGCGGCTAGCGCCTCCGTAACGCCATGCTGGGCCATCCTCAGCTCTGTATATATATATTATTTAATATATATATATCGTTCGATGTTCGCGTGGAGTTTACCTACAAAACAAATAATACAAATTAATGTTGCAATCAATTCAATTAAAAATGCAATTCTTTTGCGGCGTATACCCTCCCCCAAAGGGCAACTGCATTCGCTCGCGTAGTGTGTAACACATTCAAGCAGGCAACTCCAACGGCAAGCGGCATTTGGCAACGAATTTGTGTTAAACTATTTAAATTTTCAGTATTTTCAGCATATTTTGTAAAAACATGCTTCAATATGTTTTGACAAGCGCACAATCAGACAATTGGAATGTTTTGATTTTTTTTGTTTTTTTTTTTTTTAGAGAACGCATATGTTACATATTTGGTAGGGTATTCAAACTTCGGCAATTTGCAGCTAACTGTTCTACATTGTTTTTTTTTTTTATAATTATCTCTCAATTTGTACAAGTGTTGGTAAATGGTTGCACTTGTATTGGCGCACATTTAGCTGCAAAGTTGTTTCTCCTTCACGCTAAGCTTTGAATAGAGTCCGTATGCGTGTGTGTGTGTGTGCATGCGTGTTTGTCTAAAGTAACGGAAATGCTGCCATCCTTGCCATTTGCTATTTGCTGGAATGTTTACACTGTTTATGCACACTGTTTATTGTCTTACCCGGTTTGCCGGTATTCGATCTGGGTTTAATGCTAAATACTTCTGCTACTTCTTGGCTTGGCCGCCGCCTCTGTTGCGCGCGCGTGTGTACTTTCGATTTTTGTGTTGCTGCTGCTGCTGATGTTGTGCGGAATTTTTTCGCCAATGCGGTTAGGGCCCCCAGACGTATGCGATTGCGATTAGCTGCTTAGCTGTCGTGTCGGTATCGCTCTATGCAATTTATATGGCTTACAAGTTGGTATTTAAGTCGCATTTACACGTATCGCAAACCAGAAGCCACATTTAAAATAGAATGTGTTTCACATTTGAAATTATTTGAGCTAGTAAAAATATGTCTTTTTCCGGGGGGCTACGTTTTTGTCTGCAAGGAACGCAGCATGCTGAGTCGATTGCAAATTAAGTGCGATACACGATGAATCGATAGGCTTCTTGGATGTACACAGTGTTGCTCCATGATATTCGCGATGTTGCGAAACATTATTGAAACGGATTTGGTGGGCATTTCAAATGTATAAATCAGCGCTGTTTTCATGCAATATGACCAAATATTGCTGTTGGCAAGCTAATACGACAAATAATCACAATAAGTCTTATATCGATTACTTAACTTTTGCTTATTAAGTGCTAAATGATGTATGATTTATTTCAAACGAGTTTTTGAACTGCTTCAAGCGCTTATTCCTATTTGTAATAATATATATGTAAATATTAATTTTCAACAATCGCGCCTCGTCTGCAGTTCAACTATCGCTAACTAGCCTGTGCATAACCGGCGATATAACCAGATGAGCGCTTGCCAACACTGTCTGCTGCCAGAGCAACGGCGTCTGGAGCCAAACAAAACAACAACAACAACGGCCGGCATGTGTGCAAAAATGTCAAAACGAAGCGCATTGCCCAAAAACTAAAATCTAGCTAGCTAGAAAAACAAAATCAATTCAAAGTTTATATCACAAATCGAGTGCATAGAAATCACACGAAACTTAGCTGCCAAGTGAATTACACCCATTAAATAACCATCAATTTTCATTAATATTCGATGCAAATATCACATTAATTAGCAATGGAGTGGCATGAAATTGGCTTGATTGATAACCGTGCATCCAAATTTCCGGAGCGCTCCATACCTGGATATGAGGAGGTGTTTGGCAAGCAGATCGACGAACGGAGCATCGCAGGTAAGTAGTGCGCTTAAATGCATGTATGTATATATATTCTTGGCACTTGCAGCCGATTATATTGGCGGCATCATAAATGACGGCAGCTGGGGCTGGCTGACGCGCCAGCATGCGGATGCAGCCACTATTCTGATATGCCAGCTGAGCAATGGCTACCGCGTGGCTAGCTACACATTTCTGCGCGAGAACGAGCGCAAGATCAGGCAGCGCAGCAGCATACGCTGCGTACAGGAGCTGTTCCCGACTGGCATTGGCCGTCGCATACTGTTGGCCGTCTGCATTGAGCTGGTGCCGGGCCGGACACAGCTGGCCATCTATACGCCCACAAATAGTCAGGTGCTGCGCTATATTGACCTCAATGCGGCGGGCATTAGTACCCGATCGATGACCTTCCTGAACGAGCGCCTGTGCGCGAGCACAATTTTGCGTCAATTCGATGGCTGCCTGGCACTGGGCACAGATGCCGGCACCGTGCTGCTGTTGGATGTCAACGCCAGCCAAGCGATTGCCAATCGCTCCACAAACGTTGTGCTCCCGGATAGCGAGGTTCAGCGCAGCGATCTCATGTGCGTGTCTGTGCGCGATGCGGCTGCATTGGAACGCCTGGATGGGAAGCTGCGACGTTGCCGCCAACAGGATGTTCATGTGGCGCTCGAGTTTGATATGCCCGTGCCGGCACGGAATGCCATTACCAGCCTGATACCGCTGCCATTGATATCGGGCTTTGCTGCCGGCCTGCACGATGGACGCATCTGTGCCTATGACCTGAGACGCTTGCAGCTGGTGGCACAGTTGCGCATGCCAGCCGATCAGCAGCCGGCGCCGGTTGTTGGTCTCTGCTGTATTGAGCCACCGGATGATCCGCAGCCGTGCTTTTACATATGCTCCGTTTACAATTCGGGCGATCATCTGATGGCCTCGCTGCACTCGCTGAACTACAGGCGCTCCGCACTGTCCGTTGAGAATTGTGATTTTGATATGCGCGACTTTCAGAGCGCCACCACGCGCATTCGTCTGGCGCTGGACAATGGCAGCTGCTCGCTGATGAGCTGCGGCACAGCGTCCACATTTGCGCTATCCGGCGACTATGGCACCATTTTGACCGCCATCAGCTGGCACTCGCACACGGACAACAGAAACAAGCTCATATTGTTCGACATCAATCAATGGTACAAGGACGAAATGCCCAGCTCGCCGCGACCGGACGAGAAGCTCGACTATCTATGCGGCTTCGTCTTCAGCGGCCAGTATGCTGCGCTCAGCATGCAGCTGGACTCGCGCTCCATTATTCCTTTTATATCCATGCAACGTCACGATGATTATTACTATCCCAAGGCACTGTCGTTCGGTGAGTGGTCTTTGCAAAACAGCTTAAAAGCTGTATTCATTCAATTGGCTTAAGATTAAGGCTTACTTAAAGCTCATCTAAAGAGGCTCACGTCTAACTTGCCTTTGAGTTGATTTTATTCAGCAGCTTTAAAGAGCTTTCGACATCCTAAAAAGCATATACAAACAATTGTGGAAGCTTTAAATAGCTTTCGAATCATATTTTCAGCTAGAGTTGAATGCATCTAACAGCTTTGAAGCACATTATAACTAAGAGCTGCCTAAAGGCACAACTTTCTGCAGCTTTAAAGCTTTCCAAGCGCATTAATTGAATAGATTAATAATAAAATATTGATTGACTAACCGCCCACCCTCAGATTGCTTCCTGATGACAATTACGGGCTGTTGCCACTTTGAGTACATGGGTGTCCAGCGTCGATTCTTGAACTCGCTGTATTACAACAAGGGCAATGTGTTCCTAAATCCGAAATACTATCTGGAGGAGATCATAGAACTGCGCCTGTTGCCGCAGTTCCATGAATACGATCCAAATGTCTCGCTCTCCAGGGTAAGTGCAAAAAAAACATCCATTTTGCGTATCATTCAATTAACCGCTGTTCCTTGTTTTGTGCAGCGCGAAATGTACGAGCTGCTGCTGTCGATGGGACTGGAGCAGGATCGCCTCTGGCTGCTGAACAGCTGCGCCAGGAACTGCATGGACGGCAGCTATCTGTGCAATATGATGAGTCCCACGAAGCTAACCCTGTCCATACTGACCAACTGGATCGTGAAGCGTGCGGGCCAGATCAAGACGCGCTGCTCGGAGCTCTGTCAGGGCATCTTTGACTATGGCGGCTATGCGCTGGACGAGCGCGAGCGCAAAGAGTACCAGGAGCTAAACGGTCAGCTCTACAAGCTGCAGAATCTGCAAGCGTTCCTAGTCCGGCTGGGCAAGGCACGGCTCGGCCACGAGCTGGTCGAGGATCTGAGCGCCACAGAGCGCGCGCTAACCGTTCTATATGAATACCAGCGCATACTTTACTGGCTGATCGATCGGGCCATTTTGCCGGAGAGCAGCGAACAGCAGCAGCAGCCCCTGCAGCTCATACGGCGCGAGTATGCCGATCGTCGTGCCCGACAGCGTCAGAATCAACACATCAGGCTCTACATTGATGAGCAGCTGCAGCATTCCGGCTTTAAGGCTGGACTGCAGCGCCAAAGCGAACAAGATGGCCTCTATCCGCCGCGCACACTGCAATCGCTGATGCGCCTCATGCTGCTGCCCGATGCCAAGCTGGATCACAAGCACGAGCTAATGCTGTATGTGTTGCACGACGTGGACCAGCTGCTCGTGCCAAAGCGCAAAAGGCCACTCTATCAGGATTTTGCCATGGCGTTCGGCATAGCCGAGCCGCTGCTGAAGTGTGCGCGTTCCTTCTGGTTTCTGGACAACGGTGACTACGAGGTAAGCTCTGCTAGCCTCTTGATCATCGGCCAGTCAGTCAAACAATCAGTCTGTCTCGCTCTAATTGAAGTCTTCCCTCGCTCTTAACCTCCCTCTCTCTCTCTCTCTCTCTGTCTGTCTCTCCCTCAGCAAACGATCGATGTGTTGTACAGAGGACGCCTTGGTCACAGCAGCTACACGGAATGGCAGACCAAGCATCTGATTGAGACACTGCTCGCCCATAGAGCCAATCAAGAGGCGATGCAGGTGGTGCACATGCCACCGGGCTTTATATCGTCGGAGCTAAAGCTGCAGGTGCTGCTGGCCAATAATAATATACCGGAGGCATTTCATCATGCACGCATCTATATGGACGACGATGGTCGACCGCTGCTGGAGCGTTTCTTCCGGCATTGCATACTGAATGGCAAGTTTACGGTGCTGGCGACCTTGTGCCTGCGGGAACACGAGGAGCAGCTCGTCTATCGCCAGCTGCGCCAGTGCAAGACCCGGGCCACGGACTGTGTGCAGTTGATACTGTTGCTCAAGCGCTGCAAGTACATTGAGGCCGTGTCCTTTATGGATGAGGTGGCCGCCGAGCGTGAGCAGGGACCCAATGATGAGACGAGCGGCATATTGTCCGCCTATCGCACCACCATGGCGCCCGTTACCCAATCCATAGCTGGCACATATTTTCGCATACGCGACAAACTGAATGGGGATCAGCTGAGGAATCCATCGCCGGAGCCGTTTAGCTGCCAGCTGGCCAAGCAGAACGCCAACGGCCAGCTGGGCAACATCTTTCAGAGCTCCGCCCTGAGCGCCCATTGGGCCACACGCTATGCCAACGGAAAGCAGGCGCAGACGCTGAACAGCCGGAATATGCCGTTCCTCCGTAATGCCGCCCAATCGGTCAAGGATGTGCCACAGCTGCGTCGTCATGTGCGTCCCACACAATTTCAGTATGTGGAGAAGCGTATGCTCAATCCGAATCTGGCCAACTGCAGCCGGGATGTTGTGCAGCAGCCCTCAAAGCGACCGCGCCTCGAATTCGGCAATGCGTTGGAAACCTTTGTGCAACGTTCGCTAGAGCTGGCCGAACAGGAGCTGGCGCCGGAGCAGGAGCAGCAGCCGCCAATGCTGCACGATGAACGCGAGCTGGCCGCGCTCTTGGAGCCGCCCGCCTATTTGATGCCCAAGTCGGTGCAACAGGAGCCGGCAGCAGTCACTAACCAGGAGCAGCTGCGTCCCACCATACTCAAGCGGCGTCGCTCCAGGTGCCAGTCAGCGCAGCCCCTGGTGGCCGAGCGGCAGAGCTTCAGCTTTATGCCGCCCATTCCGCTGGATGACTTTGCGCGGGCGGCCAGTGACCAGGATGTCGAGATGATGGTGATAGAGGAACCGGAAGAGGTGGAAGAGGAGGAGGAGGAGGGCACTGATGAAATATTTGTGGAAATTGAGCAACAGCCAGCCAGTCCCAGTCCCAGTTCCGAGGTGGAGCAGGAGCAGCAGCCGCAGCAGCAGCCCCACGATTCCGGCTCCAATTCGGATACGGACTCCGAGTACCTGTCGCCGTTGGCCTCGGCCAATGTTTCCTTTGTTGATTCCAGCCAGGAGCAACGTGCAGCAATGGCGCCACCAACTGGTCCACAGCCACGCGGTTCCTTGTTGCTGGCGCGCAGCAGCCAGCAGGAGAGCAGCGGCTTCGGCAGCTTTGCCACGGTCCATATGGGCAGTACGACGGGTTCGTTGCAGTTAAATGAATTTGTGCCGCCTGTCTGCTCCTCGAAGATGTGCGAGGTGGCCAGCACGAGCAGCACAGTCAAGATCTCGGAGCGCACGACCATTTGCGGCGACATGGATGAGCCGAGTGTAGGCACATCGCCGCAGGCATGGTCCATGCCGTCCTCATTGCTGCAGCCACCGACGCAGCCACAAATGTTGCGCATGCTGGACACCACGCTGGGCATGTCCAGCTATGATATGACGCTGGCGCTGGAGCAAGCGGCCGAGCAGGAGCCACAGCCGGCGGAGCAAGCGAAAACAACAGCTACTACAGCCTACATAGACCTGGATGAGGATGAGGTGGAAGAGGAGCAGCAGCAGCAGCAGGAGGAGGAGGAGGAAGAGGAGCAGCAGCAGCAGCAGCAGGTTCAGGAGGAGCAGCCGGTGCAACAACAACAACAGCCAGAACAAGAAGAGGAAGTAGAGGAAGATGAGGAGGACGAGGAGGAGGAGGAGCAAAGCTCGCATTCCAGCAACGAGGAGCCCGCCACCCTCAACTACAATCGGGACTCGCCCAGCTACAGCGTCAGCAGCGAGCTATCGGACATGTCGTCTTCGGGCGTGGTCGGCACACGACAAGCACGTCAGGATGCGCCGGTTTATTCCATTGTTGTGGAGTCAACCAATTCGATCAGCAACTCCCGCTCGCCCACCTCGCATACGCCCACCTCGTTTCTGCCCAGCGATACGAACGTCTCGCAGACATCGAGTCCGCCGCGTGCGGCGCATGGCGGCGCCGCCGCAGGTGGCTCCAATCGTTCGCTGTATCGTGCCAACAGTCTGGAGACGGTGGATGATCTGGACACCACAAAGGGCTCCTTGGAGGAGGACGACGATTTGGACGAGGAGGATGAGTGCGTCATTGCGCTCGATGGCACCGAGGTGCGCGGCTATGTGGCGCGTCCGGAGCCGCTGACTGCCTGCAGCAGCGCCGAGCTGTTCGCCTTCAAGCAGCAGGACGAATCCGTGCCGCCGGCTACCCAAGTGCCATGCCCCTCGTTGGGCGCAACGGCCAACAGCGACTCGTACACCATCAACTTGGACAGCTTGGATAGCGCCGAGCTGCAACAGTCGATAGCACCATCTAGACCAGCTGCAACAGCTGCACCAGCTGCTATTGTGTTGGTTACTCCATCGGATGCCGGTTCCAGCAATCAGTCGGTGGCCACGGTTGCCTTTAGCGAGCACAAGGATCAACTGGACATGGAGAGGGAGATGACAGTGCCGGCTGCTAAGGCGACAGACTATGACGCCGAACTGGTTATGGATGTGGATATGACAGAGGCAGCTCCACGCACACTTGAGCAGCCCATTAGTCTAGATTCCGATGTGGAGTTCGATCCCTGCCTGACACTATCCGATACTGAGCAGGCGCCGGAGGGGGAGGAGCAGGTGGATGAGGTGGAGGAACCGGTGCGCGTCTCTGTGGCCACAACCCTGCCCACAATTGAGGAGGCTGCCAGGCAGCCGTTAGTGCGCATCAAACGCACACGCCAAAGCTTAACCGGAACACCGCCGGTGCCGGAGCGCAGCATACGGCTGCGCAGCGATGATCAGCGTCGCAGTGAATCCTCCAATCGTAGCACACCGTCACCAGTTACCGGACGCCAGCTGCGTTCGCTCCGCCGCCGCAGCAGCAGCGCGCTCAGCGAGGAGCAGCTGACGCCCGACGCGTCCACGGCTGCATCCGCAACGCCGCCGGTGGCACAACCAGCGCAAAGGCAAAGGCGTTTGCGTAGCGACGATTCTGTGGCCAGCATGCGTCGCGTTTTGCGCGGCAGCTCCTTGCCGCCCATCTCAACGGTGCCGGTGTCCACGCCCAAGCGGCGGCGAAAGCTTTTGGCCCGACCCTTGGAGGCCATTGAGGAGGCTGGCGAATCGCCAGCGTTGCCGCGTACACGTTCGCGCACACATCTCAGCCAGCTGGCCAGCAGTCCGGCCGTGGGCAGCTGGGGTTCTATAGCCGCTGTTGCTGGACAGGAATCAGACAGCGGCACGCCCACACGTAAACCTCGCAGCTGCAGTGAGCCGCCGGCTTTATTGCCCGCCAGGAGCAGACGTGCACGCAAGCCCAGCGGCAGTGAGGAGCAAAAACAGGAGGCGCCGCCAGTCGAACCCAGGAATCTGCGCAGTCGACGCAGCACCTTGGAGGTGCCGCCAGCTGAGCAGCCGCCTGCACCGGCAGCAGACGTGCCCGATGGTAAGTGGTCAGCTTTCATTTAAATGGGCCTCAATTACAATTTAACATATTTGCAGTAAGTGAAGCATCTGTGCCGCCCAAGAAACGGGGAAGATCCAAGAAGTAGAGCTGCCTGCACACACACACACACACACACACACGCAAACAAACTTACTTATTTGGCAGAAGTTGATGCAAAATTTACATTAGCTTGGAATTTTGTATTTTATTATTTTTTATTTTGGTTTGTTGTTAATCGGATTCAAATTGCCAAGACGCGGCAAAGTTAGATTTGAAGCATCTGCATAAGGAATTTCAAACATTTTAAATGGGAATAACTACTGTTGGAATGTGTGTTTGGTGTTGCCCAATCGTTTGGCAGTTTTAAACTTCATTTGTTACACGGCCACGATATATCGATAACAGCGAGCTTCGTTGTTCGATTTCTGGCAAAATAATCGATTGCACACATCGAACACAACAAAAATATAAATCTATTAAATATGTATTAAAAACCATTATAGTTATATACAATTATATACAACAGTTGAAAACGTAAATGTTGTCATTGGAGGGCAGGCGAACGATTTAACACACTTGAACAAAAAATATAAATCAATTGACATGATAAAAAATTCAAAATAATTACAAAAAGGATCTGCAGATTTTCAATGTTGCAAACTGTTGGCATGTGTTTTTGGCGTTGCCCAATCGTTTGGCACAGCTTGCCAACAAAACGATATACATATATCGATAACAGCAGGCGACGTTACAGATTTAAGTATCGATTGAGCGCAGGGGAGACGTTAAGTTTAAATATATTAAATATGTATTAAAATTTTCTTTATAGCTATATACAAATATATACAACAGTTTAAAACATAAACGGCAACAGGGCGGCAGGCAAGTGGGACATCATTAAAGCTAAACACTTTACGGTGGATGTCGTCTACAGCTACACAGATACTTATACATTTAAATTTAACGGCTATGCTTATCGCTTATTTGTATTTGTGGGGGGCACTGGGACTGGCATGGATTTCGCGTCTAGACCAACGTGGACAGCTCATGCAGCGAAATTGTTATGTTGCTCATGTCCAGCGTCGGCGGTATGCCTGGACTGACCGATCCGCTGGCCTCGCGTCCCATCAGGCAGCTACCATTGGCAGCAATGGCAATCGGTTTGGGTGTTGGCGGCGTTGCCGTCGCCGGGCGCACCAGGAACGGCGAATTGATGATGCCACCGATACCATTATTATTATTATTGTTATTGGCGCTGGCAGCGCACAGCAGCGGATTGAAGCTGCCGTGCGAATGATTGGGCGAAACGGGCGTCACCGATGTGGGATGATGCTGCAGCATGGAATGATGATTCTGTTGTCCATAGAGCGGCATCACCGGCTGGCAGCCGGCATTGTTAAATAGCTGAACTGGCGGCAGCTGCGTCGTCGCCGTTGAGAGCAGTGACATGTTCAGCGGCAACGGCGGACTCCGGTAGCTGATTGTCTTCTCCTTTTGCCAGACGAACACGTTGTGGACCATGGCGCCGCCGCAGAAGACAATGCCCACGCCGATGAGGACGCTCGTGATGATCGCCGGCGTCGAATGGAAATGATTGAACGTATACAATATGATGCCGGTCAGAAAGACGGGTATGGAGATGAAAAAGCCGCTGACAGCGCACGTACGGCTCGCACTCGACTTTTCCAGATACTTGTTGTCCCGGCCATCGAACATGGGTGAGCGCAACAGCTTGACGGCAAACAGAAATTGTATGGCGCAAACGAGCAGGCAGCAGAGATTCAGGGAGAGCGACAAGGCGCACAGTGCCAGGGTCACATCGTAGACAATGATGAAATCCTCGCTGCTGATGCTGCGCGTCAGTGCATCCTCGCGGCTGTTCGGCGAGATCTTTAGCAGAAAGATCAGCGAGAGCAGCGCCAACAGCAGGGAAACTGCAATGAGAATAACAAGTGAAATATCAGTGAAATGCGAAAATAAACAAAGTTCGGCTTTTCAAAACTAACGGACTTGCGCAAAGAAAACTGTTAGGTGGCAACGCTGCCACAAAGCATGATTATTGCTGTTCAACTGCCGCCAAGTGACAGCTTCAAGTAGACAATATGCAATTGCACAAAATACACTTTAATTTGCACTGCAAGCAACATCAGAAGGTAAAAAAATAAACAGTGAATTTCTCTTGTAAGTTAAGCGCAACTGCGATAGCCGAGCTTAGCCGAACGAACTATTAGATGGCAGCGCTGCCAGAGAAAATGGCGCCAATAAATGCGAAAAAGCAAAAGTGCTGCCACTCACCCAAACAGAGCAGACCCAGACTGGTCAGCACTTCGCGCGGTCCCGGGCCATGTTTTGTGGGCTTGACGCTCGCCTGCAGCACAGAATTTGGATTAATGCCCAAATTGTTGCAGTGGCTATAATTGTGCATATTGTTGTTATTGTTGTTCATATTGCTGTTGTTGTTGTTGTTGTGCAGTGGATGCTGCTGCTGCTGCTGATGGCTGCTGCTGCTGGCCAACATATGCTGGTTCGTATACGTGTGATGATGCAAACTATTACCGTTGCAATTACCGTTGGGCGTCAGCGGCGTTAACGGTTTCATCGGCGCCGTTGCAATATTCAGCAGCGTCGAACCACCGCCCCCGCCCGCACGCAACGCACCGTTCAGCAGCGTTGCGCTGCACGCGGACGCATTCAGCGCGGTTATGTTGAGCGGCTGCGGCGGTCGCAGGTGTATATTGCGTGCGGTGCTCGCAACGGCAGCTGCTGCCGGTGTTGGTGAAGCGCCCGCCGCTGCCGCTGCTGCTGCGACTGCGACTGCACCCGGCACGGGGCTGGTGGCGTTTGTTGTTGCTGCTGCTGCTGTTGTTGTTGTTGCCGCCGACGCTGAGGGTGGATTGCTGCTGCTGCTGCTGCTGCTATTGTTGTTGTTGTTGTTGTTGTTGCTGTTGCTGCCGCCGTTGGCCGTGCGCAGCAGCTGGCCGTTGACGGGCGCCGCGGCAGTTGCCGTGCTCGCATTCGAGGCGTGCTTCAGCATTTCCTGTCCAGCCAGTTAGGCCCTGCCTTGCTCTGCTTCTTCCTCCTCCAACTGCTATGTTTTGCTGCCGATGACACCTGCAACTGATCCTGCTCCTGCTCCTGCTGCTGCTGCCTGGGTAAGTCTGTCTCGCAGTTCCACGGGTGGTTCACATAATGATTGCCTTGTGCCGCGGTGTCTATGCAACTGAAACGATATTTATAGAAATAAAACAATAATTATTTATATTTATAATTATATTACTAATACTAATAAGAAAACTACTAATTATATGACGATAATATTCGATATACTATATATAAACTGCGTGATTGACTGATCGACTGAATAACTGATTGACTGACTGACAAACTGACTAACTGTTAGTTTGATCAACTGACTGTCTGATTGATGGTCTAACTGATCGATTGATTGACTGATTGACGGACTGACTCTTTGATTGACTGACTAACTGACTAAAGATTGACTGACCTACTGACTGATTGACTGTCAGTTTGATCGACTGACTGTCTGATTGATGGTGTGACTGATCGATTGATTGACGGACTGACTGATTAAATGTCTAAAGATTGACTGACTTACTGACTGATTGACTGTCAGTTTGATCCACTGACTGTCTGATTGATGATGTGACTGATCGATTAATTGACTGATTGAAGGACTGACTGACAGATTGACTGATTAAATGTCTAAAGATTGACTGGCTGATTGACGGACTGACTCTTAGATTGACTGACTAACTGACTTAAGATTGACTGACTTACTGACTGATTGACGGACTGATTCTTTGATTGACTGACTAAGTGACTAAAGATCGACTGTCTGATCGACGGACTTACTGTGTGACTGTCTGATTGAAGGACTGACTGGTTGATTGACTGATCGACGGACTTGCTATCTGAGTGTCTGCTTGACGAGCTGACTGTCTGATCGACTGACTGTCTGATCGACAGACTAACTCTGACTGATTGATTGCTTGATTGACGGACTGACTGTCAGATTGACTGACTGAATGACTGATTGGTGACAAACGAACCACACCGCAAGAGCTGGACAGCTTATAATTTTATTGTAGTCACCTTATGTTGATGTTTTTTGGCGTTAAGAAACTTTACTATCTTCATCCTACTTTTCATATTTTCAAAGATCTACGTGAAAATTGATTTGTGTCGCTTTTCACGCTTTTCGCAAAATCCGCAACTGCTTGTGAAATTTGCAAAAAACCTTGAATTTAAACCTATTTTGAAAATTCTGAAAATGGGTGGAATAGGCCTCAACAGAATAAATATGAAAATTAGTTTATTCAAGTAAGGCCTCCAACTAGTTGCCCGATAACTTCGAGTCTCATAGACAGAGGATCGCCATTTAACTGAGTTATTGCCCACTTTACCACCGTTTTAATTTCTTTCTTTAGCGTTTTTTAACATGCAGCCAGGCAGGCTAGGCTCAAATACTTAGATAGACGTACTGAATGCAGAACCATTCGCACGCTCAGCTAGAGCTGGCGATTGCCTCCAAGAATTAAGTGGCTAAAAACACGTAGAGTCAAGTTGCCCAAGCGAACCATATTTAAATCTGCGCTGACTTGGCATACTTTAGATTTACTTAACCGAAATTATCCTTGGCGAACTTATGTGGAAAACACAATTCAAATTAATTAAGCACCAATTTTTAGCTGACCAAAGCCAGTTCGTTGTCTTCGCTAATACCCTGCCAATGGGTATTACAATTTGTTCTCGACAAGCTCTTCTTTGGAAAACTCCAGAAAAAAAAAAACTAAATTGAACGAACACTCTCTTAACTACTTTATGATAAAGGTAAAGGTAAAAGTCTGAAATACTCTTTAACTACATCGTGGTTCGTATTATGTTATATCGAAGTTGAAAACCCAATCGGAATCATATTCAGCAAAAAGTTCAGCATTTTCAGCGATCAGCAGCCGCAAACAGCTAACATTTAAAGCTAAAATGTATATATATAACAAATTTTAAAGCTAGTCCAGCTACTTTTTTTTTTTTAGCTTCTTTTTGTTAAACAGCGTACTAGGCTGCCGTTTTTTAAGCGGCGTCTGGCAACGCTGATGCGGCAAGGTTGCACGCGAACCGTGAACCGAACCAAGGACAAATTGTTGTCGAGCCTGCAACCCTGGTTAATAACTGCATATACACTAGCAATATAACATATGTATTTTCTGCACGGCAAGGGTATTGCAAGTGCGACCAACTGCACAGAAGAGTATTTTCTTCGTTTTGTTGTTTTACACGAATCCACAGATGAGTTGAGGCGAAATTTTTGATTGCCTTGCAATTTGGCACATGCACAAAACACCGAAAAAAAAAACATATACAAATATGTATGTATGTGTGTGTGTGTACATATTTATGTATGTGTGTAAACACTGTTTGGGGCGCTGCAATGCAAGTTGTTAAACAAGTTTACCTTTTTGTTAGTTTTGTTATATATTTTTGTTGTTGGCCTTTTTCTTGCTTTAATTTCCGTGCGGCGCCTGTGACATTTGCATAGCCATGGCTAAGTTAATTAAAAAAAATAAATGCCAAAAACTTAATATGTTGAAATGAAAATGTATATCGATGAACGGGTCTAGGCCAAGCTGGGCCACAGCAGCGGCATTTTTCTGGCCAAGAGACGTTGTTACGAAGCGCGACGCGGCGGGTTTGAGGCACGAGCAGCAACTGGACGCCAGAGCAAAACAAAACGGCCAAGCGGAGAGTCTGGCTGCCATCGCTGTCTCTGTGTGTGTGTGTGTGAGAGAGAGCGAGTGAGTGTATGTGTGCGTGCGACAAGTGAACGATGAGAGCGATCAAGTGACAAAGAACGACTATCAGTCGGCGTTGCCAGCTCCGCAGTTGGCATCAGCCGTTGGTTCTAGCCGCAGGGGCTGCTGCGTCCACTATTCGCATAACCAGTTAACAGGGCAACGCACACACACACACATACGCACAGTCACACGCGCACACAGACACTGGGCGAGAGATAGAGCGAACGCAAGGCTGACGCTTAAATAACAAACAGCACCGCCGCACCGTGGTACACATGCGCCACTTGCTTGGCAGCATACTGTGACGGTGCAAACGTGCCAGATCGTTCGAATATACATAACTGCAAGTGTGACCGTTTAGATGGTTAACGATTTGACTGTTAACAATTGCAATTATTTACCAAATGCAACTCAAAGTCAAAAAATAAAACAAAATTAAATGAATGTTGATGCACTGTGCGACAAGCAAATAACCTGAACCTGATCGGCGCTCTGTCTATGTTGCACATCTGCAATTGTAGCTGTGTGCGCGTGTGTGTGCGTGTGTGTGTCCCAGGTATAGGCAAACAGAGCGCGTGTTGGTGTGCCACAAGCAGCGGCAGCGGTAGCTTCAACTTGCTAAGCCGCATTCCACGAGTTCCGGCTGGATCTGGATGGGGCACAGGGCGTGCGCTCTTTTGCATTAGCTAGGGAGCTCTCGGCGTCTGGTTGTTGCTGTAGCAACTTGCCACATAACAACATTCTGTGTCTACTTCAACTTGCATACCAAACATTCATCGCACATGTACATACAAATATACGTATAGATTTTCATAATGAAAATTTTAAACAACTAAAACTTATCTTTCTATTTCTTTGCTGTATAATATTTTGATTTGTTTTTCATAGTTTTTTGCTAAAGTACAATTGAAATAGGCGAGTAAAATATTTAACGGTTGCATTTGACATGTTTTTCATATTTGTAACGCTTTTTTAACAGTCAAACAAGTTGTTGGCGTTGCCACAACTGTTGTGAGTATATATCGATACAAAATTGTCAGTGTCACATGCGGTCACACCTATCGAATCGAGCCGAAACAAAATTGTTTGGTTGGGCAGCACTGTTGCATTTATCGGCCGACCGCCATTATATATTGGCCGTCTATCGCCTTACCTCACGCATTGTAATAATATTGACGAAGACCATCGTCATTCCGTTGTTAATATCTAAGTCGTATTTTTACTGGTTTATAACGTAATAATTTTCACTGCCAAATAACAATGACTGACCCGAGCAAATTGTCCGTTGCTGTGGTCTGTTCATCGAACATGAATCGCTCCATGGAGGCGCACAATTTTCTCGCTAAAAAGGGCTTCAATGTGCGCTCCTACGGCACCGGTGAACGGGTCAAGCTGCCCGGTCTCGCATTTGACAAGCCCAACGTTTACGAATTTGGTACCAGCTATGAGGAAATCTACCGTGACCTAGAGTCAAAGGACAAAGAATTGTAAGTGCGTGCATTTAAATGCGAACAATGCCAAATTCATCATGTTGATCTTTTGCCGACAAACGTTACAGTTATACACAGAACGGTCTGCTGCACATGCTGGACCGGAATCGGCGCATCAAAAAATGCCCGGAACGCTTTCAAGAAACCAAAGAGCAATTTGATATTATAATAACCGTAGAGGAGCGTGTTTACGATTTGGTTGTGATGCACATGGAATCGATGGACTCGGTGGATAATCGGCCCGTACATGTGCTAAATGTCGATGTTGTTGACAATGCGGAGGATGCACTGATGGGCGCATTTCTAATAACGGACATGCTCAATTTGGTAAATTCATTAAATGGCAAAACACGCCAGATTTCAAACAGATGTTGCTTAGTTAATGCTGCCCCATGTTTTTTTTTTTGGTTTTTTTTTTGGTGCGTTGGTCACTTTGCAGATGGCGAAATCGAATGATATCGATAATGATATCGATGAAATGATACAGGAATTTGAGGAGCGAAGAAATCGAGTAATTCTGCACTCTGTACTCTTTTACTGACAGCGCCGAGGAGGTCGGTTAACGGTACATGTCCAAACAATCACCTGCGCTCCACTGACCATAGATATCGAGATCGAGATCGAGACTTTAAGATTTGTATATATGATGAGCAGATCGATTATTTATGTCAACATGCATATGTCTACCAATAGGACGTGGAACAAACCAAGTCGAACAAGTCGAATTTTCCAGCAACAACAACAACAACAACAAATGATACAATAAAATTGTAATATGTGTTAACTGCATGTGCTATATACACAAATATATATAGTTATATATATATATATATACACACACACATATATATGTATATATGTATATGTAAACGCGGCTTTAGACTCTTGTCCTACACAAATCGTGCTAAAATTATTGTAATTTTATTATGTTCTCAACGTTTATTTCTAGTTTGATTGTAAATATAAATCAAAGAACTATTTCGATATGCATTATAATAGACAAAACGATTGGCATTTTAAATAAACTAGCCGAAATCGAACCAATTAGAATGAACGGACGGACACCTGCTCAGTTACCTACCATTAGATTACCGCTCAGGTAGATGATGTCCGCTCGAATATAATACAAAATAGCAAATCAACAAATACAAATGACTGTAGATAAACGAATCGAAATTGTTTAACAACAAATTGCGAAATTGTCTATTTTTCAGCATTTCAATTTAAAGCTCAATTTTCGTAATAAAAAAAACACACAACAAAATCTTCTCTTTATTGATTCAAATATATTCTCGAATACGTTCGTTAGGCGAGTGTTTACTGTACGCACAATCATTTTATCATCATTATCAGTTTCCGTTACACGATAAGCCAAGTGTTTGCGATTTACCTGTCGGCTTTGCGTTTACATATGTTCAATTCATTCACCTGTTGATGGATTCGCGGCGAGTCACTGATAACAGTACACACAACACACACACACACACACACGCAAGCGTATGCATATGCCGAGTCATGCACACATGTATTGGTGAATCACCAGCTTTGAAGAAGACCTTTAAAAATCCTCTGTTGGTGGTAATCATATTTCTCACAGATGACAGAGGGCTGTTCCAACAGTTTGCGGAACAAACAACAGTAAAAATTACAGTTCGAATTCAAGCATGCCACTATTCGCGATTGTTTACATTCAATTCAAACAAATTATAAGCATTTGAGCTTATCATTTTGAGCTTGCGCTGTGTGGCACAGGTGAGCGCATTATGCAACTGTTGTTTATACCCATGTATTTGCCAGGTCTAGGTTCATGTAAATGTAATCACAAACATGACTCGGCTGAATGGGCGTATTTAACAATTTGAAAAGCATTTTTGTTGTTTATGCTTTGTGGCAACACTGGCCACACAACGGCTCTCAATTTGAGAATGAGTTGGCATACACTGACACTGTGTGTGGGCGTTTGTCTCAGTATGTGTGTGTGTTTTGGGAGCGCGCGCGCATGTGTGTGTGTGTGTGTGTGTGTGTGTGCTGTTATGCACAACAGAGAACCGGCACATTGGCCGCAACTGCCGCATTCAAACTGAAAATATCAAAAGTTTTGTGCGCTCTCTTCTTCTTCTTCTTTGTTGTTGTTGTTTTTTTCTTTCGTGGTTGTTGTTTTTACAAGGCGTGCGCTTGTATTGTTGTTGTTGTTGTTGTTATTGCCGCTGGCATTGCCCATTGCCGCCGCTGCTTCATGTGCGCTTTGAACATTTGCTTTGGCGCATTCGCGCTGCGATCGTGTTAAGCTACATATCGTTTCTTTTGGAGGGCTCTGGCGGCGCTTAAATAAATAAATCAAAAACACTTTCAAACAACCAACACGACGTGGTATAAAATAACAACACAAGACAAAAAATAAATATATATATATATATATATATATACGTATAAAAAGCTCGTTCACGTTGCGCTTGCGTGCAAGTGCAGCTGTGTGCGTGTGTGTGTGTGTGTGTGTGCGTGTTGCCAACCAAAGCTGAAATCACAATTTTGTAGACTTGACCTTTATTTAAATTATCGGTCGAAAGCTTGACAAATTGTTTTAGCCTTAATTGCCGCAACCCGAGTAAACACACAAACACAGCAAGCGTCATTATTTGTCTTATTTGCTAAAATTACAAAATATATACAAACATATATAAACAAATCATTTCACTCAGCTAACAGAGCAGAGCCATCCATGTTCAAAATGGGTAAGTAGCTGGTCAAATACGATATACGCTTACGATATGCGATCCTCAATGAATGCAATAGCGTGTCCGTGTGTGTGTGTGTGTGTGTGACAATTGCTTGCAGGGCAGTGGGTTTCTGTTAAAGGTGGTAAACGACACATTGTGTGCGTGTGTGAGAGAGAGAGAGAGCAGGAGAGAACGCCCTTCAAATTGTATTCTTCAGCCAAAAGGGTCACCTACAAAGTGGCGGCAGCTTATCGCAATTCCAATCACTTTACCTCACTCCGCAATTATCTGCTGTTCCCTCTGTTGTTGTTGTTGCTGCTGCTGCTGCTGTTATTCACATTCACTCCAAAGCTTAGTGCGCCAATGTTAACCTTTCAAGTTAAAGTTGAGAACAGAAAGAGAGCGGGAGAGTGGGAGAGGTAAAGAGCGCGCAATAGCATTGAGAATTAGCCAATGTTAATGACATTGAAAATGTACACATATTTAAATGGTTTACATACCGACAGCTGTATGTGTGCATGTGCATACGTATGCATATGCGTATGCGTATGCGTGTGCGTGTGCGTGTGCGTGCATTAAAAGCCTTTCAAACTGTGCTCCAATGCCTTGTCAACTCCAATGCCAAACACAATGCTGAGTCATCTGCGCAGGAGCTGAGCTATAAACAGAACAACAACAAATGACAGTTAAAAATGTGAAAAACAATAACAAACTGATCAGACATACTTATATTCATTCATCATATCGCTGTTGCAATTACAGTTATCACTCGAACGCGCTCTGAAAAGTGTTGCCAAATTGTGAAAAAGAGAAAAAAAAAACAAAATGCATAAAATGGGTAATACTATTAGGAAAAATATGCAAAAATTAGCTTAAAAATTTAAAAAAAAAATATTTAAGGAATTTAATAATGAGTTTCTGTTTCGATTATAATCAAATTGCCTTTCGTTATTTTTCGAGCTATAAAATTTATATATATATTTTTCTTGAAATTGGAATTGTAGCACGTTAGATCGACAAATTCTGATGAAAAAAAAAGGTTTACAATAGAACTTACCTTTAAAATAGAGTTTCATTTTGTTGCCCCAGCGACGATCCTAACTATCTGATCTTGCGATTTGCACTAAACTTGAACTTGAACAAATTTGTTGTTTAGTTTTTGCATTAGACAATTGTTTTTGTTTTGTTGTCAATATTATCAATTGTGGAAATCTTGAAGCACGTACTACCTCTGCTCGAGTCTGTGCACTTTTGAGCATTTTGTGCAGTTTTCGATTGAAAAGAAATAGATAGATAGAAAAAAACAAACAAAAATAACCGAACGATTTGCGTCTCGGTTCGGGCTTCGACTTTCAGCTGTAATTGCCAACAGATATATGTATATATATATATATATATACTTATATATACTTGTATTGGTGTATTGGTGCACTTATCTGGCATACAGGTATGAGCTAAGGGCCAAGATATAGTCGGCTGAAAGTCAAGCTATTTATTACACATCTGGAAGCGCATCGAACGACACGACATAGAGCTGACCTCCACATCGAGTCCAATATCCGAGCAGGAAGAGCCCCACATTGAGTCCGAGATTGAGCCAGAGATTGAGTCTGAGATTGAGTCGGAGATTGAGTCCGAGATTGAGTCTGAGATTGAGTCTGAGATTGAGCCCGAGATTGAGTCCGAGATTGAGTCCGAGATTGAGTCTGAGATTGAGTCTGAGATTGAGTCCGAGTCTGAGCACGATTCCAGTTAGTTCATCTCCTTTTCCTGATCTCCTTTTTAGAGCATAACAGTTCGCAGTCCAGCGGCCATCTGGACCGGATCATCCAGAGCCTCAACTGCTCCACGATGATATGCGAGGGCACCCAGTTCGATGGCAAGCTGCCGCACACCTTTGTCGTCTTTGGCGCCTCGGTAAGTCCTGCCCATAATATCTCCATCTGATTGCGTCTTAATTCCGGTTTTATGCCGTGCACAGGGCGATCTGGCCAAGAAGAAAATCTATCCGACATTATGGTGGCTATATCGCGACGATCTGCTGCCCAAGCCGACCAAAATCTGCGGCTATGCGCGCTCCAAGCTGACCCTCGACGAGCTGAAGGCCAATTGTCACACATACATGAAGGTACGTTGCAGTTTTTTTTTTCTAATTCGACATAGATTCGACTGATCAATATGAAAATGGGCAGCACTGGCTCGCGCCAGGGCTGCAAGCTCAAAAAAAAAACGACGACGACTGATTCGGTTCACGGTTGGAACTAATCGCATTGAGATTCGATTCGGTTCGTGAACCTGGTTTTTCGGGTTCTTTGAAAATAATGTGATTTAAGTTTGTAAATAGAAGGAATGTAATAATTTATGGCGGGTTTGAACCAGCACTTACCCCAAATTTGCGTAACTTCTTCTACGCAATGCAGGTGCAAGCCGATGAGCAGGCGAAATATAATGAATTCTGGAGCCTGAACGACTATGTGGCCGGTCCGTATGATGTGTCCACTGGCTACCAGCTGCTCAGCCAGCAGCTGGAGAAGATCGAGCACGGTTGCAGGGCGAATCGCATCTTCTACTTGGCCCTGCCGCCGACCGTCTACAATCAGGTGACGCTGAACATCAAGAACATATGCATGTCCACGCGGTAAGTACGCTCCAGCGAGGCACGCTCCAGAGATAATCTTCACCTCTCTCTCTCTCTCTTGGCAGGGGCTGGAATCGCGTGATTGTGGAGAAGCCCTTCGGGCGGGACGATGTCAGCTCGAAGGCGCTGAGCGATCATCTGGCTAGTCTGTTCGAGGAGGAGCAACTGTATCGCATCGATCACTATTTGGGCAAGGAGATGGTCCAGAATCTGATGACGATACGCTTCGGCAACAAGATACTCAGCTCGACTTGGAATCGGGAGAACATCGCCTCCGTGCTGATAACATTCAAGGAACCATTCGGTACCCAGGGACGCGGCGGCTACTTTGATGAGTTCGGCATCATACGTGATGTAATGCAGAATCATCTGCTGCAGATACTTTCGCTGGTGGCCATGGAGAAGCCGTGCAGCTGCCATCCGGACGATATACGTGACGAGAAGGTCAAGGTGCTCAAGTGCATCCAGCCGCTGCAGCTGAGCGACATGGTGCTCGGCCAGTATGTGGGCAATCCCAATGGCAAAACGGAGGAGGAGCGCACCGGCTATCTGGACGATCCGACGGTCAGCGATACGTCCACAACGCCCACCTATGCAATGGCCGTCATCAAGATAAACAACGAACGCTGGCAGGATGTGCCGTTCATTTTGCGCTGCGGCAAGGCGCTGAACGAACGCAAGGCCGAGGTGCGCATCCAGTATCAGGATGTGCCCGGCGACATATTCGAGGGCAGCACCAAGCGCAACGAACTGGTCATACGCGTCCAGCCCGGCGAGGCGCTCTACTTCAAGATGATGACCAAAAGTCCGGGCATCACCTTTGACATCGAGGAGACCGAACTGGATCTGACCTACGAGCATCGCTACAAGCACTCCTATCTGCCGGATGCCTATGAGCGTCTCATTCTGGACGTGTTTTGCGGCTCTCAAATGCATTTCGTTCGCTCCGATGAGCTGCGCGAGGCGTGGCGCATCTTTACGCCCATTCTGCACAAGATCGAGCGCGAGCAGACGCCATCGATTCCATACCAGTACGGCTCCCGCGGACCCAAGGAGGCCGATCGCAAATGCCAGCAGAATAACTTCATCTATTACGGATCCTACAAATGGCACGGCCCCAATCCGAGCACATCCAATCTCTGAGTGCGCCACGCCCCGCCCGGCTCGGCCCGGATTCGACTTGGTCATGGACTTACCTTACACTTACTATAGCTAAATATATTTTTATATATACATCTCTATATATATATATTTCTTTATGCATACGCCCTTTTTTTCTTTGCTTTCGGTTAATTCTTATTTTGGTTTTTTTTTAAATTAAATTTATTGTATTTGGACTACATAAAAACTTGGCGCCTGTTTTGAAATTTTTTAATAGGGAACTTTCTAGGGACTTTTCTAGTTCTGAACTCTGTTAACCAACACTGGAAGCCAGCTCGAATCCGTTATTCGAATCGTTTGTTTTTGAATTATGAACCAAATCTCGAAACGAACAAGCTCCAACGAAAACAACTGAACTGATCAAGATTATTTTTATGGGCCGATGGAATATACATATATTTTACAGAACTGGGAAAACAATTTGATTATGGCTCGAAACACGTTCTGCATTTTGTAGAAAAACAATCATACATACACACATGCATACATATATAAACATTTACATACATAGCATGCATGCATGCATGCGTGCATGCATGCGTACTTGCATGCGTACATGCATGCATGCATACATATGTACATATGTACATACATACATACATATATACATACATACATACATACATGCATAACTACATACATACATACATACATACATACATACATACATACATACATACATACATGCATAACTACATACATACATACATACATACATACATACATACATGCATAACTACATACATACATACATACATACATACATACATACATACATACATACATACATACATACATACATATTAACACAAAAAAAAACAACAACAAAAATACAAAAATACCAAAAAAAAAAAATACTACTCTACTAGCTAAGCATGAAAAACGACGGAGCCTACTTGAATTCTTGAGAATCGAGGAGGAGAGCACTTTGAAAAAATGCGTTTTATTTAAATTTGCAGCAAAGCGACAAATAAGCTTCGTCTGCGTTTCGTATTAGAAAACAAACATGCATGCATACACTAACACACACACACACACACACACACACACACATATATATATACATACATATATACATATACATATAATACTTATATGCCTTAGTACAAAATGATTGTTTAGCAGATATGATAAAAGATGATATATAAAATAAATTGTATTATTTGGAAAACCGAACGATTATCTATATATATATCTATATATTTGCTACAAACACAATTTAAGAATTTCCATTTATTCGAATTACAATTTACACTTAAAAAAAAAGTTCTACTTAAGTTCTATCCAGAAATGAAACTTTGGAAAAGGAAAGATTTGGAATCCTTGTGCGGATCTCGACCTTATGCATTATTTTATAATAGAGGCTTATTAAGAGGATTAAAAACAAATTTTGTTAAAAAAACATTCAATTCTACTTTAAAAAAAAAACCTAACCTCAATGGAGGTCAAAATCTTGCAACAGAAATCTTGTCAAGTTTTCTTTTAGTTTTTTTTTTTTTTTAGTGCTAAATATTATTAAATTGTTAAATCTAACAAGAAATAAGCTTACGTTTTTATTTTTTAGCTATATTTTTCAATATGTGAGGTTATGTTTCGCAGCAATTTTTAGTTAAAGTTCTTAAAACAATATTTTGACTAAACAATATAATAAATATAGATGACCTTAGTAGCTAGCACTCCCTGCCTTTTGTATTATTATATCATTTATTATTATTATTATTATTTTTTTTTTTGTATAATAATTAATCACGTTAATAAATAAATATAAATGTTAAACACAATGTTTCTATATACAAGTGCGGGGCATATACATATTTGACGAACTGTAGTTCGATATTCGAAAACAGAGAGAGAGAGAGAGAGGGAGAGAGAGGGACAGACAGAATGGCAGAAAGCAAGCGAGAGAAGGACAGGGAGAGTGAGAGTAAGTGGGACAGGGAGAGAGCGATATAGAGAGCGAAAGAGAGAGAGAGAGAGAGAAGGTAAGGCATGAAAAGTAGGAAAGAGAGAGAGGGATAGGGAGAGAGAAAGAGAGAGAGAGAGAGGGATAGAAGGAATGGCAGAGAGCAAGCGAGAGAGGGACAGGGAGAATGAGAGTAAGTGAGACAGGGAGAGAGCGATATAGAGAGCGAAAGAAAGAGAGAGAGAGAGAGAGAGAGGAAGGGAGGAAGGGAGAGAGACAGAGAAGGTAAGGCAGAAAAAGAAGGAAAGATAGAATTATAGGGAGAGAGAAAGAGAGAGAGAGGGACAGAAAGAATAGCAGAGTGCAAGCGAGAGAGGGACAGGGAGAGTGGGAGTAAGTGGGACAGGGAGAGAGCGATATAGAGAGCGAAAGAGAGAGAGAGAGTGTCTCTCGCTTAACAAACTATCTGGAGAGCCCGGAATGATGGGCGTCTGGAGTTGAGCTCAGTTTGTTATCAAAATCGGATCGAGCGTACTTTTAGCGTAAAGATGTTCCCGCGATAATATGGGACATTATCTGTATGCTCTTGGAGGCGTCACATAGGCCGTGTCCGGCGGCGTCTGCCTGGGCTGCATCCGTATGTAGCTGGAGGCGAAGTCGACACGGGCCGAGGCCGGCTGCTTGAGCGGCACGGAACCAAGCTCCGCCGCGGGCAAAGCTTCGGTGCGTGACGCCAACTGGATGGGCACATAGCCCGTTTGGGGTAGCATCACGTTCAGCGGCTTGAAGTTGCCATGGAGCACGGCTGGCAGCTGCACAAGCAGGGCACAGTCGGCGCCAATGCTGGTCTCTGCCATGATGCTCGGCGGCAGCTGCTCCGGCCGTTTGCTGGGCGGCAGCAGCTGCTCCCGCAACTGCAGCTGATCCCGCTCCCCCTGCTCCCCCTGCTGCTGCGGCGGGCAGCTGTCCACGCCGACGGGCAGAACGACATCAATGTCGGACATGGTACGAAATTTGCGCACAATCATGTATATGAAGACGCCAAGCACGACCAGAGCAACAATGCCCTGGAGATTGTGCATCCAGTCGACTTTAGCTGAAGGATTTGGGCTGAGGAGCAGCGTGCCATAATGCCATTCCAGCCAGTAGATGCCGCCGCTGCCGGTGCTATGCGGACCATAATTGGCCGAGACGCCCCACTCGTACGCGTCCAGGCGCAGCCTGGCGTTCCCGTAGTAGCAACTGGTGGGCAGCAGCAGCTCCATGGACTCAATGGCCAGCGTCTCGTTGCAATGGCTGCGATCCGTCACATTCGTGCTGCACCAGTAGACCGTATAGCCGAGCAGATCGTCGGACTGCTCCGGCGGCTCCCAGCTCAAGCTGCCCGCCATTTTTGATCTGTTCACGTTCCTGGGTATACGCTTGCCGGGCTGCACCAGCTCCGGTATCCGTAGCTGGCTGTTGTTCGTCGACAGTCCGATCGCGTTCCGACTGTGTATCACGACTATGTAGCTTTCCTTGGAGGGCTCCAGATTCCGGATGATGGCCATATTCGACTCGATCGCAGTCTCTGCCTGCCTGCAACAAATATATATATTATATTCTATATTCATTTGCGAACCGATTCGAACGCCGTGAACCGAACCAGTTCGCATTCGAATTGCGAGCTTGCAGCCCTGGCAAATCGATTAATTGATTGGTTCGAATGCAAATTGATACCCTGTATTCGCAAATGTGCTCAGCCGGGTATGATGATTTTGTGCAAGATATTTTTGCCCGACAATCGATAGCTTAGCCCGTTTGCCAGGCAATCGATAAAAAATCGTTAATCGTTATCGAATCGTATTAATCGAAATTCTATTTTTTTTTTAGCAAATCTCTTAGGTTAGAAATATCTTAGCCAGAATCGTCGAAATTAATATGTAGCTTCTAGAATTGTGTATACAAATAAGAAGTAGGTGCAGGGTATTCGCTAGCCGGGCACGCCCGTTGCCTCATGAAATTCATCTAATATTACGTGCCGTTTTGCGAGCGTGAATTGGCACGTAATTCATGATTAATTACGGAAAGGCCCTATTTGTTTTTATATTTATTTGTATTATTTATTTTCGGAATAGGTTTTCAGTTCAGTTTCAGTGCTCGACTAGTAGATACCCTGCACCCAGAATTTCCCTATCCCACTCGATATTGGGGAAATGGATTCTATTTATTATTATTATTATTTCTTTTTTATAGGTTTTTTTTAATTTTCAGTGCTCGACTAGTAGATACCCTGCACCCAGAATTTCCATATCCCACTCGATGTAGGGGAAAAGGATTCTATTTATTATTATAATTTATTATCGAGATACGTTTTCTGTTCATTTTCTGTGCTCGACTAGTAGATACCCTGTACCCAAAATTTCCCTATCCCACTCGATGTAGGGGAAAAGGATTCTATTTATTATTATAATTGATTTTCGAGATAGGTTTTCAGTTCGTTTTCTGTGCTCGACTAGTAGATACCCTACACGTAGAATTTTCCTATGCATGGATTCTAGCTTAACTTCGGAGCTTAGAGTGCGATCTTTGGGAAGATTGCAGGGCAAATCTCTGGAAGACTTGCTTTTAACCACACGGAACGAAAGAGTAGCAAGAATTTCGTGCAGTGTAGAGGCAACGCAAGCTGCCCGATAAGGACTGTTCACGATTGTTCGGAAAGCTGACTCACTTGACATGCTGGTCGTCGCTGGCCCTGAGCACGTGCACATGGTAGTCGAACAGTGGACCATTCTGCTCCAGCTTGCCCAGCTGCTGCCAGTAGACGCGCAGCTCGTCCGGCTGCTGGGGATTGCGATGATAGCCCGTCGGCCAGACGGCGGGCGGACGTGCCGGCAGCGCGGCCATCGTGCGAAACGTATACTCGAACGGCTCGCTCCAGTGGGCATCGCTGTCATTGTAGCGCCGCCAGAGAAGCAGCGTATAGTTGTAGTAGGGATACGGCAAATGGGTCAGGCAGGTTTCCTGCCAGATCGAGTTGTGCTGCTGCAAATGCGGCTGCTGCCAGCGCCAGCCGGTGAGCTCCGCTGGCAGCAGCTGCATCTTCCAGTCGATGTGGTAGCCAATGTGATTGGAGCCATCGCTGTCACGCCAGGCCAGGCACAGCGCCGTGCTGTTCAGATGCGTTACGGTGGCATTTGTGCCCGCCGGCAGCAGCTGGATGCACTGCGCCCGGCTCAGCCGGAAATGCTGCTGCTGCAGCGGCTGCAACGGCAGCCGATCGCGCATGCTCAGCGTCAGGTCATAGAAGTCGGCGAATCTGTCAAAGTCCGTATGCCCAATGCTGCAGTGCATCAGCTCCGCGTTGGCGCTGTGCGCTCGACACTCGAGCTCCTTGTCGCGATGCCGCAGCCAATAGCTGGTCGTCATGTCCACCTGCCGGCTATATGGCGGCCGGCTAAAGCTGCAGTTGAGCTGCCCGCCAGCCTCTTCTCCGTGGAAGCGACAGCCAAAATCCTGCACCTGCAGCCGGACGCCCACCATGAAACGGGCGGAGCCGAGCGTCTGGCCATGGCACAGGCACTCGTAGCTGTAGGCGCCCAGATGCTTGGGCTGTGCCGACAGCTGTTCATGGTAAACAGTGGTCGCATTAAGTATGCGCACGCTCAGATTCGCATTGCGGCGCGTCTGCATATAGATGCTATCGATGCCGTCGCCCTCGCACAGCGCCTGCAGCGATATCAGCTTGTCAAACGAACAGCTCACATTGTACGCATCGCCGGCGCGCAAATCCAAGCGGGACACCTGCACGCGCACTGTGTCCAGGTGTGCGGCATCTTTTGCCAGGCACTGTGCCCAGGCCAGGCACGCGACAAACACCAGTACAAGACGCAGCCGGGCCGCGAGCATTGCCTGGACCTGATCTCGATAACAGCTACCCCCGACTATATACACAATATATATAATATATAGTATACAAATTTGAATGATGTGCGAGTCGAGCGCATGGAACGTCCGTCAATGTCCGCGTTTATTTTCAACTACACGCTCGAAACGCAGCTCGTAATCACTTGAAATGTATGTACATCAAGCAAGAGGTTCTAGTCGGGTGCTCCCGACTAGGCGATACCCTCAACCCTCTTCTACCAACATCAAGTGCATATATATATTCTTATTTAGAAGCTAGATGTCAAGTTTGCTGACTCTAGCTCTTATTATTTACCAAAATTGGCCAAAAACAGGTTATCGATATCGATTTTTATCGATTTATCGAAGTAAGTTATCGATTGTCGGAAACAAACTCGATCTGCGCGGAAACTAGGAACTTATAGGTTCTGTGATCCTAGCGTTCATACATACGGACGGATGGACGGAAGGACGGACGGACGGAAGGACGGACGGACGGACGGACGGACGGACGGACGGACGGAAGGACAGACGGACGGACGGACGGAAGGACGGAAGGACAGACGGACGGACGGAAGGACGTACGGAAGGACGGACGGATGGAAGGACGGACGGACGGAAGGAAGGACGGACAGACGGACGGACAGACGGACGGAAGGACAGACGGACGGAAGGACAGACGGACGGAAGGACAGACAGACGGAAGGACGGACGGACGGAAGGACAGACGGACGGAAGGACAGACGGACGGAAGGACAGACAGACGGAAGGACGGACGGACGGAAGGACAGACGGACGGAAGGACAGACGGACGGAAGGACAGACGGACGGAAGGACAGACGGAAGGACGGACAGACAGACATGGCTAGATCGACTCGGCTATTGATGCTGATCAAGAATATATATACCTTATGGGTTCGGAGATGCTTCCTTCTGCCTGTTACATACATTTGGATTTTGCACAAATACAATATACCCTTATACCCATTTTGAATGGGTTCAGGGTATAAATACGAGCATATATATATATATATATACGGGCGGCAATACGATCTGCTGTATTTTCTGTAATTCCAATTTCCATTTAATCTCGCCCTCGCTCGCTCTCTCTCTCTCTCTCTCGCTCGCTCTCTCTCTCAAAAACCATGACGATTTTGATAAGCCAGATTCCCTAAAGGCGCAATCAATATTTTACTCGAAATTCGACAAAAAATTGTATTATTAGACATTTTTGTAAACAACTTTGATCATTTTTTTCATTCACAAATCATTTCGAACTTTCGATTTCTGGCAAAACATCATTTAATTACAATATTATACATATATATATCTGTTATATATTTTTAATCTTTTACAGTTTTAATAAATAACAAAAAGATTTCAGACTTGAGCTGGATCGACTCGCCAAAGCCCCTTCTGTGCATAATATGCATAAAGCCCCCATTATACCCTTTAAATGGGCTTTACAATTGTTTCGAGCCAAATTCGAATAGCTTTGGGCCTGACGAAGCTTGAATACCCTTCCTGTATATATATTTCTATATATATATGTATACATAGCTATACAAAGAATATGATAATACTTCTGACGAAGCTTGAATACCCTTCCTATATATATGTATACAGAGAATATGATAATACTTCTTGGTTTGACGAAGCTTGAATACCCTTCCTATATATATATGTATACATAGGTATACAAAGAATATGATAATACTTATTGATCTGACGAAGCTTGAATACCCTTCCTATATATATGTATGCATAGGTATACAAAGAATACTTCTTGATCTGACGAAGCTTGAATACCCTTCCTCCATATCTAGGACTACCAAGAAATTTATAATACTTCTTAGTCTGACGAAGTTGAAATACCCTTTCCGTCTATGAAAAATTTGCAAACATGAGCTATATATATACCGCCGATTGCTCCTATAGCAGCTATATTTATAGTCATAAAAAAAAACAAAGACTTTTTCAAGCAAGAATTCAATTTGTAACCCATTTTTTCTATGAGAGCTATATTATATTGTTTCTTTGTTAAACTGATTAATTTGACATTTTCTCACAGTTATTTAAGATAATATTTTGTAATTTAAGATAATCTGAGAAATAAATAGCTGAGAGCTCTTCCTCTTCCCAGGCGTTACAAAGCATGTGACAAAGCGCAAATACCCTATGCTCTGGCTTAAGAACGGCAGAAATCACGTTTGGCACGCACATAGAGCATATATTACATATATATATTATATATACTCTAATAATGCGGCACAATTTATTACCCAGTTTCGATTGAAATAAATTTAACTTACTTAATTTGCTTTTCCCCCAGTTAAATCACGCCCGACAGAAGTCCGGGCCTTGCGTCATATATATATATATATATATATATATATATTTATAGTACGCAGAAGTCGTTAATCTTTGCTATAATAAGAGTTCAATTAAAGGTCTTATTCTTATAAATTTCAAGGAATTACCGCGGCACAGAATTTACAGGATGCACAGCTTTCGATTGGAAATTCAAATGAAAAGATAACATCATTAATTAATTGAAGAAAAATTCGTAGGAATTGCTTTTTAACAATATGTTCTCGGAAAATACCAGAGATAATCATAATCATAATCATTGATGTCAAGCGCTTCAATTCCCATATTCGTAATGTTCTGGAAAATGCCAGAGATCATCATTGGGTTAAGTCAAGAGCCAGAAAACCCCCCGTAAATACTTCCCAAAATGTTTGTTCCAAAACTAGAGCTATATATATATATATGTTTTGATATTGTAAAAACTAGAAACTAGAAACTAGGCGTTGATCGGTTCACAGGGAGAATATGGAAAATCCAAGTGTTGCAGTCATGGAGTTGGGAAATTTTGACCTACATATGTCCATAAAAGATATTTGTGGGTACCATTTCTACATGAATTTTGACCAAGAATAATTGTTGCAAGATTTTTACATACATACATACATACATGCATGCATGTATACATACATATGTACATATATACATACACACATATGTTCATACATACATACACACATATGTACATACATACATGTGTACACACATACATGCATACATGCATACATATGTACGTACATACATACATACATATGTACGTACATACATACATTCATATGTGCATGCATACATACATGTGAACATACATACACACATATGTACGTACAAATATACATACATATGTACATACATGCATACATATTTACACACATGCATACATCTTCACAGACATACATATGTACATACATACATATGTACACACACACATACCTACCTACATACATACATATTAACAAAAAAAAAAAAAAAAAACAACAAAAATAAAACAACAAAAAAAAAATACACAAAAAAAAAAGCACCACTCTACTAGCTAAGCATGGACAAGTGCGGAGCCTACTTGAATTCTTGAGAATCGAGGAGGAGAGCAGCTCGAAGAAATTCGTTTAATTTGAATTTGCAGCAAAGCGACAAACAAGTCGGCATGCATAGATATACATACACTTACAAGCATGCATACACTAATACACTCACATACATACATACAAACATATATATATATATATATATATATATATATATATAAATATATCAAATTTTATAGCTGCCATAGGAACGATCAGACGCAAAGTAGTTTCTTGTTTGGTTTAAGTTCAACTGAGCTATGAACCAGCCACGCCTTCTTTCGAAACAAACTCCTCCGCCTTTGCTCTATGGCCGAATCCTTGACCCAAAACATAGATATCTATATCTATAGCTAGCTCTTAAAGAGATCGAGATGCGCTTAAATAGGCATGTCTCAACATCGATCGGATATGATGCCAGACACAATGCTTGAATACCCTTTAAATTGAAATGGAACATAAAACCTTTATCAGAGAAAGGCCAACCTGAGAAATATGAATTGAGCATTATGTTTTGCGTTTCTTTTAAAGTAGTTGTCATATAATATATAAACATATACATGAATCTATACGATATATATATATCTTGATATATATATATATATATATGTATATTCTTAAATCAGCTGGACGCATCGTTCCTTTTATAAACGTTGAGCTTGATCTCTTTTTTGTTTTTTGTTACATATAATGTATGTATATAGTAGTAGTAGGTAGGTATATAAAGTTAATTATGCATAAGATAGTTAATAAACAATACTAGAGCGTAAAATACATTAACCTCGATGTGCCTTACAAGAGCCTAGCACAGTGCCTGCCAAAAAAATGTGTGCCACAACGAAACAACAAAGAAAAAATTCAAAACCGGCGCGAATACAAAATTCAAATTAAACAAATTAATTACAAATACAAATTCAAATTCGCAACTTAAACGTGACAAATTAAAAAAAAGTAAAAATAAAGAAAAGAAATTGTTCCTTTTTTTTTTAAATACAAGTGGCCGGGCTGTGCGAGTGTGTGTGTGTGTGTGTGTGTGTGTGTGTAGCTGGGTGTGCGTGTGTAAAAAAAATGGTTGTGCACATGTGCAAAATGAGCTGATTTATAGGTGTAATTGTCATGGAGTGTTTCCCTCGCAGTTCAATGTCGCTCTCCCTCTCTCTTTCGCTCTCTCTCTCGCTCGCACTCTCTCTCCAGGTGTGTGTGTGTGTGTGTGTGGAAGGCAATAGTAGCTGCTAGCTGGCTGCACTGGCCACAAACGAATCTTTCATTTGCCGCCAACGCAGCAAAATCTCTCTCTCGCTCTCTCTCTCTCCCTCTCCGGCTCTCTATGCTGCTCTGCTGCTGATCCTGTCCAGCTTAGAGCATATGACGATTGTGCGCCAATGCATTCAGATCCTGCGGCGTCACATAACCGCCAATATTTGGCTGCAATCTGTGCGTCGTCTGTTGTGCATTCTGTGCCGCCGTCGCCGCGCTCTGCTGCAGCGCAGCTCCGGTTGGTTTCATCAGACCGTTGCGCTGCAGCTGCTCCATGGCCGTATAGCCAAAGCCGCTGGGCATCAGCGTGTTGGTTGTTGTGGCAGGTGGTGGCGGCGGCGACGGCGACATTGGCGACGATGGCGACGACAGAGCTGTTGTTGTTGTTGTTGTTGCTGCTCCAGTTGCCGATGTGCACGCTGACACAACTGTTGCTACTCCAATTGGCGCCGGGGCAGCTCCTGCTGCTGCTGCTGCTGCTCCTTGTGCTGTTGTTGCCGGCTTGAGCTTGTGCAGATCGGCGGCCTGGACATAGTTGCTGGACATAGTTGCCGCAGCGGGCGCCGGTGTTTGTCGCGCTTGGAGCACCTGAACAGGCACATAGCCGCTCAATGGCATTGTCACCAGCATCGACTGCGGCTGCGGCTGTGGCGGCGACTGAGGATTGGGCAATGTGTTGGCCATGCTGCTGTTGGGCGTCGACCAGTTCATCATTTTGGTGGGCTTTATATAGCCGCTGGGCGTGGCATTGCTGTTGCTCGTCTGCAGCTCCGTGGCGCCCGCCTGCCCATCATCGTCCAGCAGCAGGCCCTGGCTCATGGACATATAGCTGGCCGGTGGCCGCCTGGCCATCGCTGGCTCCTCATAGTTGTTGCTCGAATTGTTGGCCAACAGCAGCTTGGAGCTCTCGTTGCCGCTGCTAAAATCGTGCGGCATATCGTGCGGCGAATATATATTATAGTCCGGCACCGGATCGATTCGAGTGCAGACGATGCTGCCAATGCCGCCGCCGATGCCGACGCCGCCGCTGCCGCCGACGCCGCCGATGCCGTTGCCGCTCATCACGCCGATCTCGATGGGCTTCTTGAGGGTCTCGACAATGCCCGGCGGCAGCACCAGATCAATGTCCGCCATCTTCTGATACTTGCGATAGCCCGTATGGCAAACAACGCCCAGCACAATCAGGGCGACAATCACCTCCATGGAGCTGACGAGCAGCTTGGTATTGCTCGGATCCGGCGAGCAGCTCACCTCGTGCTTGGCCCAGCTCGACTTGTACAGACGATACAGGCTGGAGTTTTTGTACGTCTGGATGGCGTTCCATTCGCCATCCGTTAGCGGCGGCTGGGCCACGCACTTTTGCGTTTGCCCCAAGCGCCACATCGTATTTTCAGCTGTGATTTCTGGATGCAGCGGCTCCGCATTTACGGCGCGCACCTGATAATGGAAACGATGCAGCGGCGTACAAACGGGCGTGGCCATCACACAGGTCAAGTTGGGCCGTGCGCTCACATAGCTCAGGGGTTGGCCAATCACCGTGTTGTTGGCATTGCGCTCTATGATGACCACCTCGTAGAACTCAAGACGTCCAGCCGGGCGCTGCGGTGCCGTCCACTCCAGCGTCGTGCTCAGCTGTGTGTTCTCCACGTGCATCAGCGTGGGCGGCGAGGGCACTGCAAAGGGCATTGGGCAAACGTTATTAGTTATACTCTCTATACAATCAAAACTGGAGCCATGCATCGGACAAAGCGGTGGGCATACTCAATCTCAACTCGACTCGAACTCTCAAGCATCGAGCCATGCAGTGTTCGATTCAAACGAAGTTCGAAGTGCTAGAGTTTTTTGTTGTGCCAAGGCAACGTTCAAGTCAAACGGCTCAATTGTTTCGATTCAAACGAACTTCGAACTTCTTGAGCTAGCTAAACGAATCGTGTTGTGCCAAGGAAACGACCGACTCAATTATTTCGATTCAAACGAAGTTCGAAGTGCAACATGTTCGAGCTTAACGGTTGGGCCAAGCAAACGAAACAATTGTTTCGACTTAAATGAAGTTCAAACTGAAACATTTTTGAGCTAAACGATTCATGTTGTGCCAAGGAAACGATCGACTCAATTGTTTCGATTCAAACAAAGTTCGAACTGCAACATGTTTGAGCTAAACTATTTCTAGTTGTGCCATGTTCGAGTCGAACGACTCAATTGTTTGGCTGCAACTCAAACAGTTCGAGCCGAAGAAATTTGTGACGTATTCGCAACTTAATGGCCCGTCGCGATGCAGAGCTCTAGCTGGGACTCACCTCCGACTGCGGTGCGAAAGCTGATGACATTGCTCGGCTCCGAATAGAGTACGGTCCGTGCACGCAGCACAATCTCGTACTCAGTGTAGGCTGTTAAATTGTTTAGCTCATAGTGGATGAGCTTCTCGGTATCGACCAGCTGTTCGGTAAAAGCGCGCAACTCAAAATGAAACGTCTTATTATTATGTTTAACGGTGCCAAGATAATCGCGCAACAGTCCGTTCGCCTTCAACGGCGGCTTCCAGGCGAGCGTCACACTCGAGCTGCTACCATTCACCTGGAAGAGCTCCCGGGGCGGAGTTGGAGCGCCCTCGTTGGTGCGCCAGATAAGCTCATCGCTGTATTTGCTGGCACGTTTCAGCGAATACATGGACATCTTGATGCCATAGTAGGTGAACGGTTCCAGATCGTTGATGGTATAGACGGTGACATCCTTGGTCAGCTCCTTGGTGGTGCAATTGTCCGCCTTGCCCTCGGAGCGCTGGCAATAGGTCAGATTGTAGCCGCTTAGGATGGCCGCACAGACGCCCTCGGTGCCCCATTTGACGGTGAGCGATGTATTGGTCACATCATCAATGGCCGGATCCATTTTGGCCAGATCATCGTTGCCATCGCCCGTACAGGTCACCCAATGCATGCCCGTATTGCGGCCCAAATAGTTTGCCGATACGGCCATATTCAATGACGGCGACTGACCGCTCGCCGTGCTATACTCCAGCCGATCCGGAGCCACATGCTCGAAGTGTATGGAGCCATTGCATTTGGACAGCAGCGCCGGCTTTGCATTGCACCAGAAGACCGTATAGTCGATCAGCTGAGAGGTGTTCCTCGGCGCCTTCCAGCCCAGCGTATAGCTTGAGTTGTTCGAATGATAGACACGCTGGATTTTCATTGGAACGCGCAGACTCGTATCCTCGCTGCTGATCATCGGTATGAAGAGGCGACTCGCCTCCACGGATGTGTTCACATTGTTGCTGCTGCGTATGTAGATCTCATGGTTGGCATCCTGTATATAATTCTCAATTGTGGCCGAGTTTGTGTCCACCTTGATCCTCGAGGGGTCGCTGTGCAGGTGCAGAAAAGAAAGTGAAGGCATTTTTCGTTTAGTAAGATCTCGAACAGATGTTAGTTCACCTGATTTCTCAGGTGATTGTAAGCCTTAAAAGTGGCACAACTTGCACTCGATACAGTTTCAATAATTTTCAAGTAAACGCTTTAACGAAGACTTGAGATTTCTCAGGCTTATAACTAGCGCACAATTAAAGCATACTTTAAATTTAATTTACATGATTAAACCCTTTTTTTTTGGGGTTAACACATTACTTTTTCAGCAGTAGGTAAGTGTAAAAATCAGCACTTGATTGGAAGTTTTGGTATTGAACTGAAAGATTTCGACAGAATTTTCGAAAAAGTCATTTCGAAATATACGAAATATCCTGTAATTGGTATTCGTATAGATAAATGAACATATTCAGTGATAAGTCAATTGTTCATTTGATTTAATCGTTCACTCAATCATTGGATTGAGCTTGAGCAACTGAATTGAGCAAAGTGAACGACTGAACGAGTGAATAACTTAACGAAACGTTTGAAACGTTCACGGACGGAACGACTGAAATAATACAAACGTTAACAGAAGTAGTCGGGGGGGAAGTATTTATGATAATTTTGGTAATTATGTATATCGTTCATTTGATTGAATCGTTCAATCAATCAGTCAATCATGAACGTGAGCAACTGCATCCAAGGAAACGAGTGAATAAAATTTCTGAAAATGAACGAATGAATTTGTTCATCAAACTGAACGAATGAATTAGTTCATTAAAGTAAACGAATGAAATTGTTCATCGAAGTGAACGAATGAATTTGTTCATCAAAGTGAACGAATGAATTTGTTCATCAAAGTGAACGAATGAATTTGTTCATCAAAGTAAACGAATGAATTTGTTCATCAAAGTGAACGAATGAATTTGTTCATCAAAGTGAACGAATCAATTTGTTAATCATCATGAATTTGTTCATCAAAGTGAGCAGAAGTACAAAGAGACTTACATTGATTTGTTATGATATGATATACATATATGATATTATGTATCAGGGCCTGGTTCTTTTGTCTGGTTAACTGTTATCTAGCCAAAGTTTCTATATGACATTCGGTTATCAGTAATCAGTCTGTTTGTGATGTAAGCCATGTCGAGTTTCTGTTTCTGGCTACTGTTCTGCGCAATTGTGATAACGCAACAAGTTCACGAATATTCGGACAAACAGCCAATATGCAATATACAATGTGTGTGGCTGACATGTCTACTTACGTAAATTGGAACATAAATACAATTCGCAACCCACACACACACACACACACAGTCAGAGACACTTGCTGGGATAGATACATGTGTATGTATGTGGATACGTAACGTGCACAGATTTCTCGAAAAAAAAAATGTTTATTTTTAAAAATTCCTTGAATTTCTGCATGTTTGGCTGGCATTCATTACGTTCCTGCTTTTTCTTCTTAACTTTTTCATTTAATGGGGATAAGTCGTTTAATAAGAAATGCCTTTAATAACGTCAAAGCAAAGCGCGAGCAGCTAACATGAGCACACCGCACTCCAAATACCCTTACCTACTATTTCTAGGCTAGCTAAATATATGTTATAGTCGTTCGGTAAGTTTCGGGTTTGCTAAAGATATCATGAAAGACATAAAACAATTTCCTTTCAAGAATTAAGCTTATAAAGATTTGAACCAGCGTGTTGTGCAGACACAATATCTGCTCAACATTTGCTTTACAAAAAAGTTAGTTACAAGAAATCATGAAGGACATAAAACAATTTTCATACATTTTCGAACTAGTTCAAACTTTTTCAAGATTTGAACCAGCGGGTTTTGCAGATATCAAAACAGCTCAACGTTTGATTAACAAAAAGTTAGTTACAAGAAATCTTGATTACATTCAAGAAATACACTTTAAAACCAACTTTATAAAGATTTGAACCAGCGGATTTTGATTGATATGGCAACGCTGCGCAACTAATTTGCAGATCTATGGGCTGGGATTTTGATCAGGAACATGTGCATATATATTATATGGACTCGCAGCTGTCTCCTTTAATGCGTTGCATATCGCATGTCACAGCTAAAATAGCCGCTGCAAGGGTTACATAAAACGAAACACGTGCGCGCACACAACCACACACATGCACCCCCCCCCCCCCACTCCCCTTCCACCCTCCCCGCCCCACTCCGCCCCCATGCACATGTATGTATGCTATAGTTAGATGAAAATTTGTGGAAATTGCTCAATGTTCCAATGCAGTTCCGCATCAGACATGCGAGCGTGTGTCTCTGTCTGTGCCTGTGTGTGTGCACATGCGCAGATACACACACACACCCACACACACCCACACACACTCACACCCACTCACACACATACATATTTAGTTCTAATTCAGCTTAAATAACGTCGCTTGACTGCAATATGTCTTATGGAAAAAAAAAAGAGCAATAACAAACAGATGCCACATACATCACATCGCATACATCTAAATATAGCTACAGTGGTCGCTCGCTAAGTGGAATTAGCCAAAGTGGCATTGTTCAGAAATAGGCAACGGGAGGATTGTTCTATGACGCGGTCGTGTTGCATCTTAAAGTCATAATTTAAGGCACATTCAATTGCTAAAAAGTTCAGCTTTCTAGCTCCGAGGGTTTTGGCTGTACGTCGATCATCAATCAGTCAGTCAGTCAATCAATCATAACTAATATTTTATATTTTTAAATAGAAATGAAGGCTGCTCGGCAAATATTAAATTACTAATACAATTTGGCTTCGGGTATATCAGAAATCGATGTCCTGATAAGCTGTGCGCGCTGTCAATCAGTCAGTCAATCAATCAATCAGTGTGAACATGCAAATTTTATATTTTTTAATAGATATGAAGGCTTCCCAGAAAATATAACAATTTTTTAAAAATTGACTCCGGGTAAATCAGAAATCGGTGTCCTGATAAGTTGTGCGCGCTGTCAATCAGTCAGTCAGTCAATCAATCATAGCTACAATTTTATATTTTTTAATAGATATGAATGCTGCTCGGAAAATATTAAATTATTTGTACAAGTTGAATCCGGTTATATCAGAAATCGATGTCCTGATAAGCTGTGCGCTCCGTCAATCAGTCAAATATTAACCTATTTGTATAAGTTGGGTCTCGGGTATATCAGAGATGATTATTAATAAATTCAACTTCAACAAATTTGTGCACACTTTCAAAATGAAAACAAGGTGGCAACCTTAGCTGTACGCTATCAATCAGTCAGTCAATCAATCAGTCTGGACAAAAAGTTTTTGGTTTTTTTAAATAGAAATAAAGACTGATCGACAAACTATTTGTATAAATTGGCTCCGGGTATATCAGAGATGATTATTAATAAATTCAACAGCAACAAATTTGTGCACACTTATAAAATATGAACAAGGTGGCAACGCTCTGATCAGCTAGCATAAACAAACATTTTGCGAATTACTTCGAAATCGATTGCATTATATTTGAGTTTTAAATATTTGCATATTATTCAATAAGGCAATATTTAAATGAGAGCCCAAAAAACTGGTTGTTTATAAAACGTGGCCTTGCCAGAATTTTGTTTTTAGTACGAAGCTATGTTGGCTGCGCTGAATACGCAGAGAAACAAGGGGTATTCGTGAGAAGTGGCGAAAGCGAACGTTTACACGATGCACGCTAAACGTGAATAATTAACAATAAGACATTTAGTTGGAACTAGGCACACACGGTTCGTTGGAAATATAAAACGTTTGAAAAATAAGTATTCCTCGTTAAAAATTACATTTTTTTTTTTTTTGTTTTTTTTTTTTTAATAATTCAAAACAATCATGTCATTTGAAAACGATTTCAGCAGAAAAACTTGCACTTTTGAGTTGTCTTGAAATTATTTAAAATTGAAAACAACAGCTATAATTAATAACAATTAGGTCTCATCTTATAAACATGTTACTCACGAAGTTTTCTCGATTTCTGGAGACACATAAGCAACGTAAACTTTGAACAAAAAACTGATATGATATATGATATATATAGAATATGCCTTCTGGTCAACTCCTCATCAAAAGAGGAATACGTGAAGTTTCAAAGAAGATAGGTCTAAAGACAAAGTTTATGCAGAAATAACATAATTAATACTACGTACGCCCGTTGGAAGAATATTGTAATAAATAACCTAGTAGGAAATCTTACAGAACCGGATAAAGACAGCGCGAAGATGAAGAACCGTTTATGGTAGTTTTTACTGTAGAACAATAGCTTCAGCTATAATCTGAATGCATATATGTAATCACGATTAAGGTTATTCGTATCAAGAAATTATAGAAAACTCGAGAAACAAAATTTGAATGTGTTTTTTTTTCAGTTAATGACGTTTAAAGTAAAGCCAACTTATTTCAGCGAAAGATTAGTAATCAAAATAGCTGCATTTCCTTGCTAATCACGTTTAAGGCTCATCGTGTAAACTTACAAAAGCTACTTTTCATGAATAACTTATCACAGCGAAAGAAAAACGAATAGTTTGTCAATATAGCTGCATTTGTCAGCTTATCACGTTTAAGTTACATCGTGTAAACTTATTTTTTGCAACAAAATGTGTTCTAAAGAAATCATTAAAGTTTTGGATGCATGCTCTATGCATAATAGAATAATGTATGTGTTAATAGAATGAATGTGCAAGCTTATCACGACTGAGGTTCATCGTATAAACGTTCTACTACTGCGGTTTGGGATTGAGAGAAGAATGTGCAAGCTTATCACGACTGAGGTTCATCGTGTAAACATACTTTCCGCAACAAACTGCGCTCTAAATCATTAAAGTTTTGGATGTAAGGACTATGCGTAATAGAAGAATGTATTAATAGGATGTATTTAGAGGCTTATCAGGACTAAGCTTCATCGTATAAACGTCCTATTACTGCGGCTAGGGATTACTCACGTGATTGTGTTGTTGCAGCGATACTCGCTAACGATATAGGTAAAGTTGTCACCATTCAGTTCGTGCTTCGCCAGCTGCTCCCAGTAGAGGGTCAAGGATTCGCCCGTGGAGTAAACGTAGAAGCTGCCGTTGGTCATGCGCGGCGGTCGTGCTGGCCGCTCGGCGACCGTGCGAAATGGATAGCTGAGCGGCTGGCTCCAGCGGGATTTGGTCTTGTTGTTGCGCACGCGCAGCTCGAGCAGATAATTGTAGCCCGGATAGGGCAGTTCGGTCAAACAGAGCGTATCCTTGGCCGCCGACGAGCTGTTGCGCCACATGGGCCGTTTTATGATTGGAAAATTCTCGGGCGTCACGTGCACCTGCCACAAGACGCCGCCAATGAAATTGCTGCGTCGCGGCATCTCCCACATCAGGCATATCGAGTCTTTGGTGCGATTTAATACCTTCAAATTCTGTCCGGGTCGTGCCAGTATCATGCGCTCCACATTATCCACCTTAATGTCTTGGCTATCGTTGCCCAAACTGTTGGCAATATCCAGATGAAAATAATACCATTCCGGAAACTTTTTATACTGTTCGCTGGTGATGTTGCAATTGACCTGCGGCGATGCATCAAAATTACAGTCAACATAATAACGATAATTGGTATTCTTCTCCGTGGTAAAGCTGATATTGTATTTGGTATTGATGCTATTCCGTGGCGCCGTAAAATTACAAAACATATACTCCCAATCGTAGCTGGTGCAATCGAAATTATCAACCGGCAACGGTTTGGTGCCAACATCCACCTGGGACGAGAACATGCCCATCTCCTTGCACATGCACAGATATTCGCCCTCCTGATCGGACATGTTCGTGAACGACAACAGAATTGTTGTATCGTTGATCAATTGCAAATCGGTGCCATTGAAATATTCGCGACGACCATTGATGTTCGCCTTGAAATACAGATCCGATACGTTGCAGCTCTCGTTGGTCTTTGAGGAGTCAAAGAATGCCTGGTTAATGGTGCAGCTAATGTTCAGATCGCTGCCAACGGGCACCTCGGCCTTCTCGGGCACCACCCAGCCGGGCGACGGATGCTGTCCGTTTGTGCCCAGGATTTGCAGGCCAAAGAGCAGAGCAAGTGCCAGTGTTAATTGTTGCATTGTTCGTTTGTGTTTATTTATATGCATCTGCAATTTATATACAAATATATATATACACATGCATACATAATTAAGTAGATTTATATGTATATTTCTAGTGGGGCCACACTTGTACACATATTCTAAGTAAGTACACACCTTTGCTATCCGATAGACAAATACCTGTGGGGCACACACGGGAACGAGGCACTTGTTGGCACTGGTATTGGTAATTCTCAGAAACCGTTTATATATGTTACCAAAAATTCCAAGAACTGATTTTTATGGCATTTTGATTCGTATGCTCGTACAAATACTGTTGTGGTATCTTCTGTGCCCAAATTGATATTGTAACGTTACTTTTGGTTTTTTTCTGATGCTTTACTTTTTGAATAATTATAATCTACGTATTTTGTTCTTATTTTTGTTTATAGTTGCGCTTTAATAAACACCATGCAAGATCTCACTAACTCAACCGTTTACGTTGCCTTTTGCTTGTCGTTTGCTTGGAATTCCAGACGCAGTGTGACCGGCCGGCTTTAAAGCGCCATTCTCATTTTTACGACAAAAAAAAATACAAATATGCGCAGCCGCACGTCTCAGAAGCAAACATATACTCTCATTTCTGTTTATTATTTGAATTCGATATTTTTTTTTTTTAATTCATTCATCATTTTTACGAAAAGCAGCACAACTTTCATTTGGATACGTGCCAAAATTGTGTTTAGTAGTACATATATAACGAATGTCGCATATAATATTTTTGTATTTTCATAGAAAATATTTAAAACTGCGTCACTCGGTAGTTGAACGTAGCATTTAATATGTGTGACCAGTCAGGATATGGCAGTAACAAGATGAATTTTGTATTTGGTTTTGGTTTTTTGTAGATTGCCCGCCGCTGGTCACACTACTTTTATGTGACTTATATATATGTGTGTGTGTGTGTCGTATGTGAGAAAGTGACGAATTACTTTTCATCAAATGGAAAATAATTTAGTTTGAAAGCACGTATAAATTTCAATAGGCGATCACAAAAAAATAGAAAAAATAAAAAAAAATATAAAAAACTTGTGCAAACATAGCATTATATTAAGAAACGCATAACTAGCGCTGAAAAACAATCAAAATGGCCGAAGGCGGTAGTAAGCGCATCAACGTGGTAGTTAAAACGCCAAAGGACAAGAAAACTGTTGAAGTCGATGAAGATTCTGGAATAAAAGATGTGAGTACTAAATAAGTGAGCTGTTGAATGGCCTGTTATGGTGAAATTGCCGGGGAATGCAGGGCACTGGGCGCTGGGTGCTTCAATAAAACAATTATTGCGGCTAACATTGACGAGGGGTGGACACACTTGTCTCTTGTGCACCACGTATTTTTTTGTGTGTGTGCCCGTGTAATTATTGAAGGTACAGTGCATTTTTTTTCTCTCTGGAAGGATGGCAAAGTGCACATACGCGCTGTCGCGTGCGTAAGAGTGTGCCCATGCGAGTGAGAGTGTGAATATATATATGTATATATGTATTTGTGTGTGTGTGTAAATACAACGATGGGGTAACATTGTTAACCAACAGTTTTTTTCTTCTTCTATTTTTATAATTTATTTTCTTTTTGATTTCAACATAATTAACATTTTGTGTTTTGTTTTATTTTTTTATTTTTTTCCGAACAGTTCAAAATTTTGGTGGCACAAAAATTTGAGGCCGAACCCGAACAATTGGTGCTTATTTTTGCGGGCAAAATCATGAAGGACACCGACACGTTGAAGATGCACAACATCAAGGACAATCTGACAGTGCATTTGGTGATAAAGGCCCCAACGCGCACCAATGAGACACCGGCACGTGCGCCGGCCGATGTGCGCCAAACACCGTTTGGCCTTAATCAGTTTGGCGGCCTGGCCGGCATGGAGGCACTTGGCGCCGGTTCGAATACGTTTATGGATCTGCAGGCCCGCATGCAGAATGAGCTGCTAAATAATGGAGATATGTTGCGTTCGCTGATGGATAATCCGTTGGTGCAGCAAATGATGAACAATCCGGAGACAATGCGTCAGTTGATAACATCAAATCCGCAAATGCAGGATCTGATGCAACGCAATCCGGAGATATCACATATGCTTAACAATCCCGATTTGTTGCGTCAAACCATGGAGCTGGCACGCAATCCATCCATGCTCCAGGAGCTGATGCGTTCGCATGATCGTGCCATGTCCAATCTAGAATCGGTTCCGGGCGGCTACAGTGCCCTACAGCGCATCTATCGTGATATACAGGAACCAATGATGAATGCGGCCACCGAATCCTTTGGTCGCAATCCGTTTGCTGGCCTCGTCGAGGGCGGCGGCGTCGGAGCAACAGCTGGCGTTAATCCACAGCAGGGCACCGAGAATCGCAATCCGTTGCCAAATCCGTGGGGTGGCTCCGGTAATCGTACCGGCAACAATACCCAGAGCAACAATACTGGCCCAAATAATCGCGCCGGCGATCAGCCGCCTAACAATGTACTCAACACACCGGCCATGCGCAGTCTGCTCCAACAGATGGCTGATAATCCGGCACTGATGCAGAATCTATTGAATGCGCCGTATACGCGCTCAATGATGGAGTCCATGTCGCAGGATCCGGATATGGCGTCACGCCTGCTGAGCAGCAGCCCGCTGCTATCGAACAATCCACAGCTGCAGGATCAGGTGCGCCAAATGATGCCACAGTTTATGGCCCAAATGCAGAATCCGGATGTCATGAATATGCTTACCAATCCGGAGGCGATCAATGCCATACTACAGATCCAACAGGGCATGGAACAGCTGCGCACCGCTGCACCCAATCTGGTCGGCACACTGGGCATACCACCACCACCGCCGGGCGTTAACAATGTTGCCGATCCGGCCAGCGGCGATGGCACCGCCGCCACAGCTGCGACCACCAACAATGCCACGCCCAATAATATAGCTGCACCGAATTCGAATGCCACGAACGCAGCGACGCCAACTTTGGCGCCTGGCGGCGGACCAAATGCGCAGCTCTTCAACGATTTCATGATGCGCATGCTCAACGGCATGTCCAACAATGCGGACAGCACGCAGCCGCCGGAGGTGCGCTATCAATCGCAGCTGGAGCAGCTGGCCGCCATGGGTTTTGTTAATCGCGAGGCCAATTTGCAGGGTACGAACACAAATATATCTATAGCTCCTTATGAGGCCCTTGCAGCACATATCATATATAAGCCTGAACCGAGTCCATGTAGCCGTTCGTCTGTCCAGACATTGGACCATCTCATCTAGCTGTCGTAACTGAGATTTACCATGATATATTCTGACCAAACTAAGCTATTTTATTGTCTTACAGTCTCACAGTCATAGATGTCGTCTTATATGGGAAAAATCGATCGGAACAACTTTCCGGATGCTTCCCTCTTGCCCAACTACTGCACATTTATATAGTATGTGGACAGTTCTTTCGTCCTTACTTCAAGCAGAGCCTAGTCTTAGCGTCAGGAAAGGGAAATGTGGATAGATCTATTATCTTGCTTCAAGCAGAGCTTCATTTGACCAGATGCTTTCCCTTTGCCCAACTACTGGACATTTATATAGTATGCGGACAGTTCTTTCTTCCTTACTTCAAGCAGAGGCTAGTCTCAGCGTCAGGAGCGGTGAACTTCCAGATGCTTCCCAACAACTGGCTGGAGCTTAACATAGAATGTGGATAGTTCTTTTGTCATTCTTCAAGTAGAGCTTCATTTGCCCAGATGCTTCCCCCTTTCCCAGCATTTAGCTGGACACTTATATAGAATGTGAATAGTTCCCCCAAGCAGAGACTAGTCTCAGCGACAGAAGAGGAATACTTTTTCTAAGATCATTTTGTCTAATGAAATGTAATCCTATAGTCTAGTCAGAGTCCCAGAGGTTTTCTGATTGAGGACTTACGCATTCTAATTAGAAATGTATGTGTCTGCAAGGGTATATCTTATTCATTGAAATCGACATGTTTATATATCTTGTTTTGTTTTTTTCTTCTAATCCTTTAGCGCTAATTGCCACGTTCGGGGATATTAATGCGGCCGTGGAACGCCTCTTGTCGCTGAATCAGTTGTCCCTGAGTTAACACTGTTAAGGCGCACGCCTTACGTACACGCCAAACGCAAATATCGTCTATATATATACATATATATATATATATATATACGTTCATATATATGCATGCATGCTATGTGTACATGTATATATATGCGTATACAAAATATTAACTGCTCTATCGCAATTGTTAAACCTGATGCACATGCGCCCCGCCCCTATAAAAAAAAACAAAACAAAAAACAACAAACCCCAATCGGGGCGCTTGGCTCAGTCGAAAAGTCAACGCTGCTGTTTGCTGATAAACCTTGACACACACACACACACGCACACACACACGAACACACACACCTAGCCTAAGCGGAGCAGATGAAGAAAATTCGCCTGGAAGCCTATAAGCTACACTCATACACTCACACACACACACACACACACGTTTGCTTCTAAATTTCCACACACAAAAAAAAAAACAAAAAACCAAAAAAAATATATATATATATACAAATAATATTTACAAAAAAAAAAACAAAAAAAAAACACATGCCAAAGTCTGGGGCAGAGTATTCAACAGTCGGATATTGATAATATAACAATTTTTGTTGTAGATAACAATTGATGTGCAAAATGTAAAACTTAACAAAAAAAAACAAAGAAACAAAAAAGGCGGTACAACTTGAATGCATATATATAGTATATAGTATATAGTATATATATATTGGGGCACACACACAGACACACACACGCGCACACATTCACAGGAGCAGAAGGAACCGCAGAAACAACTCGTCGCACGTTTTTGTTTTTTTTTTAATTCATTTTTGTTATGCAAAAGAAAATATGCTTAACTATAAATCTATATATATGCATACATATATATATATATATATATTTATTTTTTTAATAACTATAACTAAACTTTGTTTACGTTTAAAGCAAACGTTTTGTATTTGTTAATGTAAATTTGCTAACGAGGCAAGAAATATGTAAAATAACGAAGCATATATTTAACTATATATATATATGTGTGTGTGTGTGTGTCTATAAAGCCCGTACATCTATATATATATGTGTGTGTGTGTGTATATATACATGCATATATTGTTTGCGTCTGGCGTTACTTGCGGGCAGTTTTGGAATGCATTGGATGCTATATTACAAAAATTGAGCTTTTTATTTTATGCTAAAAAACAAACACATACATGTATGTGTGTACATATATATATATATACGTGTGTGTGTGTATATATACATATATCAAATATTCCACGGTGTTACAAAAGAAAACAAAAAATACAAAAAGACGTAACTATTTGAAATTCCTTAGTACCAAAAAAAAAAAAAAAAAACAAGAAAAAAACAACAAGAAAACAGTTTCTTTTATGTAATAATGTGGGTAGTGGGAGGGGGGGGGGGTGGGGTGGGGCAGCGTTATATATATATGTACTTTTTTTTTTGTGTGGGTGAGCTTAAAGTTGCGCGTGTTCCTTTTAACATAAACAAAACTCTACATATATTATATATATAAACATATATATGGGGGAAACTTGGCAAAGGACGCCGCACATAAGATACAAACAAATAATAATAATAATAATGATTAAAAACAAAAACTTATTCGTTAGATAAACTACGTTTACGGATTTCTGTATGAAACGCTAAAGAGTAAATAAAATAAATGTAAATGGTCACGTTTTTAAAAATTCCAAAAATAAAAATAATAAACTTATAACTATATGAGTATGGAACCGAAAAAACCAAATGCTGTTGGTTCGGTTCAGGCTGCGAACCAGTGCCTCGCAGTTGGGTTCGGTTCAGGCTGCGAACCACTGCCTCGCAGTTGGGTTCGGTTCAGGCTGCGAACCAGTGCCTCGCAGTTGGGTTCGGTTCAGGCTGCGAACCAGTGCCTCGCTGTTGGGTTCGGTTCAGGCTGCGAACCAGTGCCTCGCTGTTGGGTTCGGTTCAGGCTGCGAACCAGTGCCTCGCAGTTGGGTTCGGTTCAGGCTGCGAACCAGTGCCTCGCAGTTGGGTTCGGTTCAGGCTGAACTTGAACTTGGCACTTCATGAATCTAGATTTTAATCTGAACTTTGTTTCGTCGCATGGTAGAAGACCGCGTATATGTATATTATAGATAAGCAGCTAAATTTGTAGCTTGGCTTGGCCTTAACACTAAAGCAAACCGCCTAAAAAGGAATCTCGACTCTGCGTAGATCTATTTACTAGAATGGAACCGTTTGAATCAACGGATTTCGAAATTGTCAGCGATTTCCATGTAATCAGTCTCCAGATAGTCAAACTCTTCAGAGTCGAATAACAGTCTAAAGGGCGTTGCCACCCGGTTAGAAAAAACCTTATTGTACAGTTCAGTAACGGATTTTTTGGAGCATTGTGAACGAAACTCCGGTTTTGAGAAGCACAGCAAAGCGAAAGAGACAGGCATATAACTAAATAGATTAGAGTAGGATAGAAATAGTCTTAAAATGAATTGCTTAAAGCATAACAAGCACAGTTCGTTTTTGCTGAAGATTTGGCCGAAGACAGAATACTCTAGGTACTGAAAGACAACCAAAGAGTGCACATTCTATCTGTCTGCGCGTTTCGTGACAAACTTCTGAATTGGAATAAAAAAAAAAAAGGCCCCCATCCTAGGAGCCCTAGTATGCTTTGTGCCATGCTTTGTGTGTCGGAATGCTCACAATTGTTTTAGTCTCCGGTCTTTCGTCAACTTGAACATTTTTAAAAACGTATTTTTTTTTTAAAACTTTCAAAAATTCGCCCCAAAATATTCGGCAAGTGCTTATAAATTTTCAATGTCTTCGTTTACGAGGGAGTTGTGTGATCTTTGCCGGCGAATCAAGATTCGGGTTAAGCACAGGATCTCCGAGTTGAATGCTAAGAAGGACGCTTTGTAAGTTCTCGTTCCTGCCTGGCCCTCTATACCCTGTACATCAATTCTTGAACAGCATCGACAGGCGAGTCGAACAGGCCATGTCAGTCTGTCGCGTCGAACTTAGAGATAACAAGAGCAAGTATATGTATATATATTTCGATATCAAGAAACCTGTCTGTATATATCTATAACATGTAGTTAAAGATAGCTTGGGTACAGGGCATCTGCTAGTCGGGCACTTTTGACTAGAGCACACTCTTTATTGTTAAATTTATGCCCTGATTTCAAACGTTTCTTGTTTATTGAATTCGGCAACAAAACTTAGTGTAATGCCAGCGTTAGGGGCTTATAGCTATTGACATGGTATACACAGAGAGAAATACATGACCACATGCTTTGAATTGAATTGGCAAATATAATCATTCAAATTTACATGGTATACACTGAGACAAGTACATACAGTGAATTGAATTGACATGGTGTACATAGATACACTGAGATAAATACAGTTGACTGAATTTTTACATCTTCTACATAGATACACTGAGACAAATAGTAACAGCGATTTGAATTGACACAGACATGTGGTTTATCGAAATATACAGGGTATAAAGTATATATAGATACAGTGAACCGAATCGTGACGGCATGCACAGATACACTGAAACAAAATACGTACACGCTTACATTGAATTGCTTTTAAATATGACGAAAATGACAACAATTCGCAATATTTTTTGGGCTAAGTCTTGTTTGGAGCTCGTTAGAGTTCCTCAAAGAAGGCGACGCGCGCCTTGGTCGAACCGGATTTAAGCTTCTTCAGCGTTGAATATTTATTCTCGCCGGCCTTGATCTGCGCCTCGCTGAGTATGTCCAGATTGCTCTGGTTCTGTTCGATCTTGTGTGGTGCTATCTCGCTGCGCAACGTTTGCAGCTGGTTCTGCACCTGTTTCTTGGACTTGCGCAGATACTCGAGATGGCTGCGCTCCATTTCGTTGGTGATCTGCTCCATTTCGTTGTCGGTGAGTATGAATTCCTTGGGCTCAAAATCATCTGAAATGCCGCTCGAATTATCGCCCATCACAATATAATGGGATGCGGATGTGGTTAGCTCGGCGCCGCCAGCCGTTTCCATATCATTTGTGGAGCTGCTCGTCGTCAGCGATGCTGTGCTAATTGCCGCTATGCTGGAGGCATTGTTGACGTTCGCCTGGGATACGGTCGATGCGGTTAGCAGGCTGTCTGTCGATGATTTGCGACCGCTGTTGAGAAAGTTGAGCAGACGGGCGGTGGCCTCGCGTTCCGCCATTTTGGCACAGATCAGCTCCTTCTTGAGCTTCTCCGTTTCGGCCTCGCGCTTATCGTTCTCGACGGTCAGCTGAAGCATATAGAAATCGGCGTCGCGTATCTTCTTTTCCAGATCGTGCTTCTCGCGCTCCACCTTCATTTGGCGCTCCCGCAGACGATCCATTTCCGTCTTGAAGTGATTCGCCTTGCATTCCGTAAGCTGCATTTGCTCCTCGTTGACGCGACTCTTTTCAAAGTACAGCTCCTTGGTCTCCTCGGAGCGGCGCTAAGAAAAAAAAATGGGTATTTAGTTTTGTTTAGTGGGATTCAGCGTCGCGTGACCCACCAGCGCATCGCTAGCCATGCGCATCTCGTCCTGCAGATGCTCCAGACGCTTCTCCAGCTCGTAACGCTCATGCTCAGCCTTCTCGCGCAGCTGCTTCTCTCTGATGAACTTCTTGCGTTCGATTTGTCGGCGCTGTTTCTCCTCCTTGGCCTGCGCCTTCATTTGCTGTATCTCCATGGTGTCCGGCTTGCGGCGTCTCATGTACAGATCATGATTGCCCTTGCACAGATCAAGGATCTGCCCGTAGATTCAATTTCAAAGTTATATATATATATATATGTTAACTGAAGTGGGATTATGTTACAGTTACCATTTTATTGATGTGCAAGTCCTGCGAGTAAAATATAAAGTTCGACACTTTGGCGTCCACTAAGCGTATCGTGAATTTCTTGTCATCGAAACTAACGTGTCGTATCTCGTTCCATTGGAACGTTGTCTTTGGGGTTAGCTTGTCGCGCTCGTCATAGATGTTGAGACCCACGGCCGTAACGCCCAGCCACAATTTGGTTTTGTTCTTATTCTGCGGTTCGAATTGATCTCGTTAGAGGCTAGATAGATAATGGAACTTGCGTTATTACTGCTCCTCACCGTAATAGGAAAGTAGTTGACACCGTACATGTCCAGATCTTGTGCTATTTTGAGATACTCCATTTCGACCTCATCACGTGTCATGGGCTCATGATCCATGTACCTGGAAATTGGCCAAACAATATAGAATAGAGCGAAGCATTTACATTTGGGCACACTCACCAGGTCTTGATGCGCTCCTCCCACATCTCGGGCGTCATTTGATATTGATCGGTAACGCCCTTGGGCAGCAATTCGCCGCCGGCCAGCATGCCGTCCTTGTAGGTCTCATAATCGTACGGTCCGTACTGAACGTGAACCGCATACGAGGCGAGCAATACCGATGCCTCCGGTCGGCAGTAGATGTCCATTGAGAGAATGCTCTGTTTCACTTGCAAAAAGAACAAATGCTGCGTGATTTCCTGTATTAGCTCCTCGCTGACATTCTCCGGAAAGAATTTCGCATAGAAACTGAACACATAAATGCTATTGTTTGCATGCAGCTCGACCCGCTGATCTTTGACCTTTTTGTCCATTTTGAGCCAAGAGACATTGTTGCGTGTGTCCACATATTGTAAACCAAAATACCACGATTCCCGCAAACCAATTGTCCGGCATACCAAATCGAACAGCTCCTGGCCCGTCGATCGGGTCTCCAATTCGAACTCCAACTCCGAATCGAAGGTGCTCACGCGCACCGGCAACGAACGGTTCTTCTTCGAACCGAATGGGCTCATCATCTATGGCGATTGCGGATGCGATTCCGAGGTCTATCAATAACGCTTGTGATGTATTGTTCGACTATAACTATGTGCATATACATAGGGTATGTATGTATATATATTAAATATTTGGCTATTATGTGAGGCTCCTGTGTTTACTTGTTGCACTTGTCAAACATTTTCCACAACGTTCGCGTTCGCATTCGGGCATATTGCATTTATGTATGTATAATTTTGTTGTAAATACTGCACTGGCACACTTTGAAGGCACTTAATTTTAAATTTTCAATTTTAATAACTAATATTTAACAATATATTACATTTTACGTTGTCAAAAATAAATTGCGAGCGTATAAATAGCAACAACAAAGAATGAGTGTGCCCCTGCGATGCATGTGTGTCTGTGTGTGTGTGTGTGTGTGTGCGTGTCGGACGTGAACGTGTACCAGTGTGAGAGACAACGAGAGAGAGAGAGAGAGAGAGAGAGCGCGCGCTTGGCTGGCACGGAGAGCGTACGTTGATTGTATTGTATAAATTGAGACAACAACAATGTTAGATATGTGTACCGCACAGTGGTTTGCAAACACGAATACTTTGTTCGAAATCGAATCAAACAAAAGTGACGCTGAAATATTAAGAAAATTCCTATAATACTTTATTAACAGTATTGCTGCTTCATACATGGCTTATTTAACGTAACCTTAGTTAAATAATTTTATAGATATAAATATTATATTGAAGTTAAGCACTCGGGCACATAATTCTATTATTTCAGAACAATTGCATCGTCTATTAAACATAGTTAACAGATATACACATGTGCAGGAGCAAATTCGAAAAGTCTTATATGGTTTATATGTACGTAATTATTTGAAAATCACTAGCTACATTTGATGGTTTTTTAGTGGTCTATTTTTACAGCTGTATCGCGTTAATTAATGTCTATCATTTTACATACATATTTCGAACACATTTAAGTTGACTCAATTCGCAGAAGTTTGGAAGTTTACAAAACAAACGTTGCTTTTCTAGTTTAGTATAAACTGTTATGAACGAGTTAAACTTATTAACGATAGAAGATTGGCTTACTAATCCATCTGAGGTTTTCCTTGAACTATTGGCACTATCAGCTACCGTTGCAATTGCTTATTTAGTTAACGAATGGATAAGGCAAGCGATTTATGTATCGGTTTTGATTAATTCTTTTTCATTTTGTGTGTACTACAGTTATTCTTGAGTTGTTGTTGTATTTTTTTTGTTTGTTTCTTGATTTGTTTTCTTTTTATATATCACTCTAGAGCAAAGCGTATTTTATCCACATACACTTCTGTATATGTACAAAATTAAGTGTGTCTTTAAAAACCTAATGATTGCTGCGCTTGACACGTTCAACGTGCAAGTCATACAACATTTTGTTCTTTTCATAGTAATACGGATTTTGATCCGCATTCAATTCAGGATTGTACTCGTATACCCCGCCAACCACTTCAGCAGGACCACTGCCACAGCCGCCGCCAGTAATCGTTGGTAATAACAGATAATTGTTGTTGTCATTGATTAGATTCGGGATACTGCAGTTGCTGCTGCTGCTGCTGTTTCCATCATCGTAGTTTAAATGCAGATTATTGATACGTTTGGACAATGGCGTCGATTCGCACGGCAGATCATCTTCGCGGCTACGTTTTCTGTAATTAAATCCGTTATATATATATTTAGGGATACGTAACATTGTCGTTTGGTACGTGTCTGATATAATTTTCAATTGGAATTGCATTTTGGCCATGAAAGAAATAAACTTCAGGTCAATGTAACGCTGTTCATATGTGTTTCTCAATTTATGCATGCGCATGACTGCATCGAGTCGCAATTGAATTGGTCTATAGGTTTAATTTGCTAAGAATTGGTCAGTATATTACATACCTGGTTCTTAAAAATCCAGCCATTTCGATGTCATACCCTTCGGTTCCTTTTTTCTTATGCCTGGCAAGTGAATTTTGGTCGCCTACTTTGTTGTCGCTGCTGTTCTCTTGTGCTTCTTCTAGGTGACAGTTGAGAGTTGCATGCGAACGGAGTGGCAACATTATAAACAGTATGCAGGGCGTTGCCATTTGTAAACGTCAAAATTGCGATAACAATTGACGCAGTGGCAACCCTATGCTTCGTCATTCGCACGCATACAGATTACTATTGCTGAAGAGAACGAACACACAAAAGAAAAATAGTAGTTTTCTGTACAAATCGACGCCCAACCCAGCCCAAAAATATAGTAAAAATATAACAAATTACACATATTTGTTGCCATTTTCAATCCAAGTCCAGTTGTAAGTAAAATAGCGCAAGCCAACGTCTCGACATACAATAAATACCGAGCAAAAACCAATACATCTGCGCTAAGAAAGAGAAAATTCTGAAGTGAAAAGTGACCAAAAATGTTAACGATGACTGCTTTGGCTGCTTGTGTCTGCCTCCTCTCATGTCAGTATGTGTGTACGTAATGTACGTTAGTGTTGGTGAAAACGATTTGGTTCAATTTTATTCTATCTGCTGGGCGAATTTTCGAAATTTGTCCATAATTTGTGCATTTCGTTTTGATTGGCTTTCTAATAGTTAAAAACTCGTATGTACGTGTACGTGTGCGTGTGTGTGGGCGATGCAAAACAATATGCACATATGCCCATGCATGTGTGTGTGTTTGCGTGTGTGTGTGTATATTAATACACAAGTGCATTTGTGTCAAAATAAATTAGCATATTGGCTGCAGCAAAACTGCGTTTAAAACCCACACACGTGCATATAAATACATGTACACACGTACGCTGTTAATGGTTGTGTTTGTGTGTGCTGCTGAGGCAGGGGGCTGCATATTTCACATTAGAACTGCCTGCGTGCTTATCTAGGCACTGTGTCTGTGTGAGTGTGTGTGCGCTTGGTGTTGTTTTTTCTTTTTTCTTTCATTCGGCACGCACACATGCACAGCTTGAGTCATCGCCTGCGCCTGTGGCTCTCTGCTTTATGCTCCACTAAAAAGGAAGCCGGCGACGACGTCGACGTCGATACCGCCCGGCAGTCATTGTGTGAGTGCGTATGCGTGTGTGTATGTGTGTGGTCTCTGTGTACAAAGTTCTACAGATACAACTCGCACGCGTAGATAAGACAATAGTTGAGCAAAAATATAAAAAAATACAATCAAAAAAAGAAAATACAAGTAAATAGCAATTTGCGTCTCGGACTGATATGTGCATATGTAATTGTTAATGTGTGTGTGTGTGTGAGTGTGTATGTGTTTGATGCGATAATAACAAAGCGCACTCCTAAATACAACTCCCCCCGCACCCCCTTGCTAGCCGTCAAGCAACCAGCCAACCCACCCTATGACGAACTTAACACTTGGCCGGGCAAGGGCCTTCCCAGTCGCCGTCGCCCACGCCCTGCTGCCTCTTTGCGAAAGTAATTAAGGCATATGAGTCCACACAGACACACACACACACATGTCCGTTTGGCTACAGTGAAGCCTGCAAAGTTGACCATCAGTACGCGTCTATTTCTATAAATGAGCCAAACTAAGAACTTGTTCCTGCTGAGCTTGTGCTTGTCCGGATTTGACTTATAATTATATAATTATATCAGCTTAGGAAGTCTATGTGTAATATAGTTAGCTCCACTTACCTGAGAGCTGGCTGAAACATTCAATTGAATCCGGCCAAGTGCAGTGGAATGTCAGTTACATCCGTGGCAAAGGTATGCAGCCGGCAGATGGATTCGGAGACAAAGTATCTGGGCCACATTCTACAACTGTGGGCAGAAGGTTTCTTGCCTAAACTGACGAAGCGTATTCCTAGCCGAGATGTCCCAATAGATGCTTTACTTGAATTCTATATGTGTATTTCATTAAAATTGTATTTAACATTTCCAGAAATCGTTATTCACATAACTCGTACGGTATGCAAACCATCAAGTGCGTGGTCGTTGGAGATGGCGCTGTGGGCAAGACGTGCCTGCTGATATCGTACACAACCAACAAATTTCCATCAGAATATGTGCCAACTGTATTTGACAATTATGCGGTGACAGTGATGATCGGCGGCGAGCCGTATACGCTGGGACTATTCGATACAGCCGGTCAGGAGGATTACGATCGACTGCGTCCGCTGTCCTATCCGCAAACGGATGTGTTTCTTGTCTGCTTCTCGGTGGTCAGTCCCAGTTCATTTGAGAACGTCAAGGAGAAGGTAAGACGACGACACAACTGCTATAATCATAATGTGTTAATGTTGTTGTTGTATTGGAAAACTTACAGTGGGTGCCGGAGATAACGCACCATTGTCAGAAGACGCCGTTCCTGCTGGTGGGCACACAAATTGATTTGCGCGACGAGACAAGCACATTGGAGAAACTGGCCAAGAATAAGCAAAAGCCAATCACATCCGAGCAGGGCGAAAAACTGGCCAAGGAGCTGAAGGCGGTCAAATATGTTGAGTGCTCGGCCCTAACACAGAAGGGCCTGAAAAATGTCTTCGATGAGGCCATATTGGCCGCCCTGGAGCCGCCAGAGCCATCCAAGAAGAGGAAATGCAAATTCCTCTAATTATTTTTGTTTCCATGTTGTTTTTCGGTTGTTTTTTTTTCTTCTTTTTTTCTGCTTCGCTCTCAACAACAAAAATTAATGCACACCCTTTCCCCCTCCCCTCCCCCACAAATACTATATATAACTATATACGATATATGTATGTATAAATTTGCTGTCTTATTCTTTTTAAATTGTTCGCTTTACTGTCCAACCGCCCCGCCTACTCCCAGTGCGCTCCGGCCCCTAAACAAAAGCGAAATTCTTTTGCCTTAAAGCTTAAATTAACAATTTGGCATTAATTTGATTTTAATTTGAAATGTAATTTCTACATTTTTGCAAATCAAAATTCCGTTTACGCCCCGAGACCCTTCAGAGCCGCTCTTTATGCTTTTTGGCGCGATTTCTTATAAGAAAATAAATGCTAAAAAAACAAAACAAAAATTAAGCAAAACAACAAACAAGAACAACAATAACAATATAGCAAAACAAATTATTTATATATTCATATATATATATATATATACAAAAGTAAGGAGAAGAAGGAATCGAAGCAAAAACAAACCAGAACAAAACTGAGAACTATGCAATTTTGTGTTTTGCATAAATATAGGAGAAAAAGCAACTGCTCACGGCAATAGAAAAAGAAGCGCGAGCAGCCAGGAAATATATTAAATAAACACAAATGCAAAATAAATAAATAAAATACGTGCATATGTCTACCATTTGTTTACACACGCAATAATAACGGTACACAAAATTAACTAAAAAAAAAACAAGGAAAGAAAAACTAAAACTTAAAATTATAATAAAAGAAATATGCGTAATTGTATGTAACGCTATTATGTAATAAAAGTAAGAGTATTGAAATATATAAGTAAGGGTTGCAAAAAAAAAACGAATTGAGAAAATTTGAGAAAATCGAAAACCTTATAAGTATAATATCCAGACAAAAGAGAATTGTATTGTAGTTCAGCATAAAAACAAAAACAAAAAAAACAAACAAAGCGTAGCAGCAGACGCAGTTGAAGAACTAATGCATTTTTTCATATTTTTATATGTATACATTATCAATTTTTACATTTTTTTTTTTTTAGACCTTAGACATTTGACATTATTGATTTCAGATAATATAATAAAAAAGAAAAAGAAAAAAAAAACAAATATAATGTAAAAAAAAGCAATAACCAAACGAAATCAACTTTGGGCTAAGGCAACAGTTGGGTACGACACGACTCTAGCATAAAGATAGATAGCTCCGATCCCGCCTAAACTATGTATATATATATATTCTTGATCTGTATCCTTGCTCAGTTTTAAGGCTTGAATCCAAAATCCTTAAGCAACAGTTGGCAATTTTATACCCAGACACGACACGACTCCAGCTTAAAGATAGATAGCTCCGATCTTGCCTAAACTATGTATATATATATATTCTGGAACAGTATCTACAACCAAGTCTGTCTATGTTCCATCCAGATTGCTGTGCTTTGCGGCTCGAGCCAATGCTCCTGCTTGGGTTTGTCAAATCCTTAATCCTTAATAGAGCCGACTATCATTCATTCAGATGATCTCTGCAATTTGAATTGAAACAGTTTGGTTTATGCGCGCTTTTTCCAGTATCTTAAAATATAACAAATTGGCTCCTTTTGATTACAGATTTAGCTACGGCTCGGATCAGAGCTTGTTGATATTGTCGTGCTGCTGGCCTAAAGCGGTTTGATCCACTTGCATTTGATGCCCGCCAGCGCCACATCGCTGACCGCCGTGTGCTGAAAGCCAGCGCTGCCTGCAATATCAATGCAATCGATGTCCCGGCGCAGGCTATTCTGTCCATCCTGCAGCAGTTGCTCGATGCCGTGCCAGGCTATCATGACGCCATTGTCGGAACAGTAGCGCTTCGAGGGTCGAAAAGCGCGGCAATTGTATTGCGCCGCCAAATGGGCCAGATTCGCAAAGATCACATCGTTGTTGGCCACGCCGCCCGAGATGACCAGGGTGGGTGGCGCGGCGCCAAATAAGCCCTGCTGCAGACAGTACTCGAGGGCGCGTTGTGTGCGTTGCATCAAATGGCGACTGACCGCACGCAGCAGACCCGCACAGAAGTCATTGTAGTTGCTGATGATGCCATCGGGCGGCGTGCGCTCGGCCAGCTCCTGTTTGCGTATGGCACGAAACGAGTTGTTCTTGATGCCCGCAAAGCTAAAGTTGCAGTCGCGCTGCCTTGACAACGGCAGCGGGAACTCATAGGCAGCCGGTTGGCGTGCCGTTTGTGCAGCATGCTCGACGGCACGACCGCCGTTCCACAGCCGATACTGGGGCAGCACATAGAGCCGCAGGCGTCGCGCTATCTTATCGAACGCCTCGCCGGGCGCATCGTCCAGCGTTTCGCCGAGCAGCGTCAGACGGCCGGGACCCTGCACCAGGGCCAGCTGACAGTGGCCGCCGCTGATGAGCAGGCACAGATATGGGTAGCCAATCTCTGTCAGCTGCTCCATGCGCACCTGCAGTGCGTGTGCCTCCATGTGATGCACGGGCAGCAGGGGTTTATGTTCCCGGCGTGCCAGATGCCGTGCGAAACGCAGGCCCACAATTAAGCTCAACGGCAGTCCCGGCCGTGTCGTCACCGCAATCGCCTCCAATTGCTCCGGCTGCAGTTGCGCCTGCTCCAGGCAACGCTCGTAGGCGTTTTCAATGCGCGCCCGATGCAGATCCTGAGCACGTGGCGGTATGATGCCACCGTAACTAGATATTGTAAAGGAATATATGTGTATATGGGTGGAGTTAAGCGTGGAGTCCAGTCATCTGTTACCGTGTGTGGAACTGCTGCTGGGACTCAAGCACATTGGCGTGCACTCGACCAGTTGTATCGACAATGGCAATGCCAGTGTCATCGCAGGATGTTTCGATGCCCAGCACATAGCTGATCAGGCGTTTGCCGGCTCGCCTGGATGCCCCCGGACATCTGAGCAGCTGTGGAACAGCAGCTGCATACATAACACACGAATATGCCGGCTTTTTGAATAGAAACAACAACAGTATATATTATCAAAGTCTGGCAGCGCTGGCATCTTACACAGAGTTGCTAGCTGGCTCGTGTACACTGCGACAGCAAGCACACATTTGTAGCATCTGGCAGCGCTGGCTTTTTAAGCGCTCTCTCGATCTGGCAGCACTACACTCAAAAATTAACAAAATTAAAAACTTGTATAAAATACTTTATTAATATTAAATAATTTATAATTTATATGAACGAGCGTCATTCGAAATGAGGCAAATGCCACACGTCACAAATACACATGTATTTTAATTATGTTTTATTTTGAAAACTATATAATAAATAATATTGATTTAATCATTTTGCAAATGGAAAAGTGAAGTTTTCTAAATTGTTGTGCATATGCACATTTCTGCATACGAGCCGAGCCGAGCCGAGCCACAACACAACACAACACACCACACCACACACACACGCACACACACACACAACGCATTTCTGAAATTCATAGAATATATGTCTAGTTTCTTGGACTATGCATGTACATACACACACACACATACATATGTATATGTATATGTCTATGCACTCTTGTAAGTAATCCAGTTTGGCCTTATCGCTCGTAATAGACGCGATAATAAAGCGTTTTCGAACGCCAAATGCTGTAGCTATTGTCAAATTTCAGTAAATAGACGCCCTCGCCAGGATACGAATGGGAGCCGACGTAGACCTCGTTGTAGCATTCGCGCCGATAGATTGGCACAATTATGGAAATGGGCGGCTTTGTGGCGGCGGCGGCGGCCGCATTTTGTGCGGCCAATGCATGCCGATCCTGCGACAGGGAGCCGGACTCCAAATCCTCGGTTGTCGATAGATAATCCTCATCGACGCAATCCTCATCCTCGTCGCTGTCGCTCACATGCACCGTCACCTCGTTGGTAACGGGCTTCGCCCACTCAAAGTAAATGCCGAAACCGATGTCGTAATTGTCTGTCGCAAACTCCCAGAAGATGCACTTGCCGTTCATATTCGTGGGCACGCGCACCTGCAAGGAACAGTCCATCAATCAATCAGTCGAGTCAGTCAATCATTCAATCAGAATACGCACCGTTACCGTATCGCCGTGTCCAATGGTAATGACACCATCGCCATCGCCGGCGGATACTTCAGTCTTGAACTGTTCGATATCGGGACGCGTCCAAATCTTGGCCGGACGTATCATCACATAATCATCATACTCATCGCCAGCCAGCTGCTCCGACTGTGCCGGCTGCTCGCCCGTCTGCGACTGACTCTCGATATCGTTTAGCTGCAGTCCATCCATGGCCTGGGCCAGATTGGCGCTGCCAGTATTATGGCTACAGCTGTTGCTATTGTTGTTGTTCATCTGCTGCTGTTGCTGTTCCTGCTGTTCCGCCTCCGCTAGCAGCAGCACATCGTTGTCCTTGTCGAGCGTCTGCTGCTGTTCCAGATTCTGATTGGGATTCGCTGCGTGCGTCTGGCCATGACTCTGCAAATGCAACTGCTGCATATACTGATGATAGTGCTCCCGCTGCAGCTGATGTATAAGCACCGCCTGCTGCTCCGGATTGCCGGGGAACTGCTTTTCCGCGTACAGCTGCAAACGAACGCAAACAATTATTAACACATGTATCCTGGCATTCGGAACAGCCCGTTCTTGACCCCATTCGGGCGTCTGACCTCATTCGCCGCCAACGCAGACAATTAACATTTATTATTGACAGACGATGACAACGACGACGTGCGAGTCGGGTTGGGCAACAACAGGTGCAACTGTCTGGGCAAACAGTTGACAAGCATCACAGTGACCAACTACCAAATACCCTATCCAGACCGCAAGCTGTCGGCCAGAACTGGACAATTATCAAACGGATCTGTGCCTAGTTTCGAATCTATGTTTAGTTTGCTTGGAATAGCTTCAGAGCGGAGCGAGAGGAGAAACTGACGAACAATCGGGACTACATTGAGCCTGTCGTTGACATTGTTCAAGAATATATATAATCCTTCTACTTCTTCGAGCTAGAAAAACGTGTTAAACAAACAAAAACCCATCAAAATCTTTCACAGTCGCCACGAATTTGCCCTGCTTAACAATTAATGTATAGTATATAAGCTATATAAGTCGTCTTCAAATTGAATATATGTAGAGTATATCTAATCTGTTGCAATTGCTCAGATAGTTTCTTTTTTTTTATGGTAAACGAGGCATACGAATTGGCATACTTTTTTGAATTTGGTTTCGAAAACAAAAGAAAGCATGTACGCATATATATTCCATTTCGTATAGCCCATTTCTAACCCATACGCAAGCTTTCTTCACTTGCCGTCACATACGCTGGCACAGCGTCTGGCATGCCCGCTTGGCACGGCGCCTGGTGTACGTGGTATTCGAAAATCGATTGCGTGTCGCAGTTGTGAAACCTTACCTTAAACTGCTGATATGTCTGCTTGTTGAGCGCATCCTGCAGCTGACGGCGTTGCAATTCCTCCTTGTAGCCCTCCTCGAGCAGCTCCTGCTGTTCGCGTTCACGTTTCTGGCGCGCCTCCTTCTCCAGCTCCATGCGACGCAGCTCGGCCTTTAGGTTCTCATCGCGATTCTGACGCACCGCCTCAATGTACGGCCGAAATGCACTGCACATGGTGTCCAGCAGATCGATGAAGCCCTCCATTGCCTGCTCGCGCGTTATGTCGCCGAGCAGCTGCCAGTGCTGCTGCCTGTCGCGGCCGATCACGTCCAGAACGCCCAGAGCCGGCGCATGGTTGGCGTTAAACGGTCCGACCGCGGCCTGTTGCTTGAAGGCGATCAGCTTGAGATTGTCCTCGTAGGACAGATGTATGGCCTTGCCCGAGTTCTCTGCAATGCATGGAACATTCAATTAGCGGAAGCCGCAGTAATGCATACGACAAGTTTTACGTTTGTAGAATGTAAACGCGAGACGGTAAAGCTCCTGCAATGGGAAGCCCCATTTCTCCAAAGTACTTGTATTGCCTGGTCTGCTGTTGCTGCTGTTGTTATCCATTGTCCTTTAATGTATGTAATTTTTGTTTAGCAGAAAACAAAAATAAATAATAAAATCTGACTGTGTGTGTGTGTGTGTGCTCGTATGTGTTTGGTTGAGTGTATTAGAGACAAAAAGTATCGAACTTACCCGATAAAATCACGATAACTCGATAGCTAGTGTCAATTTCGAAACAGCATACGCGATTTGGCGCCAAGTTGGGTATAAAAAAGCGTTAGTTGATTTATCCTGCGATGTTAACTAGAATACGCATAATTTTCTTAAAAATAAATGTCAGTGCTTTTTATCTTAGTCAGAGTTGGGTGCGAATTGAAGAAGAAACGAGTAAAAGTTCGTGTTCGTGCTCCCATCTCTACTGGCAAAGATACAAACAAGCAATTGCTGACGTCACAAACAACTATCGATATGTGCTAAATAAAAGTGTGACTAGTATTTTACAACACTGACTACCAACAGCTGTGTTGTTGGTACTGTAGAATCGCCTACACGTGCGCTTACATAGATGTAAAAATATATATTTTGTTAAATAATTAGTTTTGTATAAGAAAATATGGGCAGCACGCGTTTCTTCCTTGCTGACTTGCCGGCCAAAACCACAGAGCATGACCTGCGTGCACTTTTCCAGGACTATGGCGACGTGGAGCGCGTGGAGCTAAAGACGAAAGAACAGTTTGTGGATTCGGGTCAAACAATAGCCAAAGTTATAGCCTTCGTGACGGCGCAGACGGATGATGCCGACTACTGTTAGCAGCTTATTTAACTAAAGTACACATATACTAAACTAATCCAACCAATTGCAGGCGTGAATGAGCTCAACTGGCAGCGGCTGCATGGGGCCAAACTGAAGGTGTCGCTGGCCAAGGAATCGTTCTTGGATCGTCTCAAGCGCGAGCGTGACGAGGGCCAGCAGAGCGCACAGGAGTCGCACAATGCCAGCGAATCGAATCAAAGCAGTTCCCGTCTGCTGGCACAGAATACGCAAAACAAGCGACGCGTATTTGGGGAGCACGAGGAGATCAACGATGAGGATGTGGCGCCCGAGCTGCTGATAACCAAAAAGCGTGCCGCCCACTCCCTGATCAATGGCAAAGTGAGTGGGCAACGAGTAGAATGTTCTTTGTAATTCTTGTAATCCCTTGTCTCTTTCAGATTGTCATCCAGCAGGAGCACGACGTGAAGCCGCTGCACATCATCGAGCAGCACAGGAAGCCCGTCGGTAAGCAACTGGATGCGAAGGCTGCCATAGCGGACCTCAAGCGCAAGGAGTCGCTGAACAAGATGAAGCTGCAGCATGAACAAAAGAAAACGGCCATACAGCAGGCATTGGCCTCCACGGCGGCGGGTCAGGCCAAGCGCATCAAGTTCAGCGATGCCGAAGAGGAGGACGAAGTGACGCCAAAGCCGAAAAAGGAGCAGCCGAAAAAAGCTCTCTTCGAGGATGACGAGGAGGATGAGCAGGAAGAAGAGGTGCTGCTGCCGCAGCATAGCGGCAAAAAGGGCGAACGTCTGGTCGAAATGCAAAGCAAACAAAGTTTGGATCCCAGATTTCGCATAACAGCAAATTTTGTGGCCGAAGATGATGAGGACGAGGCCGAGGCAGAGACGGAGGATGCAGCAGCTGAGCAGAAGCAACAGGACAAGGCACAGGATAGCGAGCGCAACTGGCAAATGGGCATTCTGGAGCAGGTCATTGGACGCAAAATAGACAGCAGCAATGCGCCCGGCGCCAAGGCGTCCAAGAACAAGAAAATGCTGCGCTTTGATCCCGCCAAAGAGGAACACCAGCAAATGTTGCGCGTCAAGTCGAAAAAGGAAGACAACGCCAAGCCGCAGCCAAAGGCGGCGACAGCAGCCACCGCTGAGGACGCCGCCAGGCCGGCGCCCGTCTCGCAGAATGCATTCTATGTGGTCACCGATACGCTGAAGCAATCGCTAAAGACGCGCGGCGAGGGCTTCAGTCTGCTGGAAATGTTCGGCAGCAGTCACGAGGTGGCGGTCGCCGAGCGACAGGATCAGCTGGAGAAGCTCGGCCACGAAAAGATATTGGTCAACAAGTCCAACAAACTGGGTCTGGGCCAAGTGAATCCGTTCAGCTACGATTCCTCCGACAGCGACGACGATAATCTTGATGCGGATGCACAGCAGCAGGCGCTGGCTAAGGAGAACGAGGCGCCCGTCAAGAAACCTGGCAAACAAAAGCAAAAAAAGTCACAAATCTTTACCGAAACCTTTTTCATACCCAAAAATGATGCCAGGCTCAAAGGTACACTAATCAATAAACTATTTCTTACAACTGAACTTATCCAAATTTCTCTTACAGAGGGCGCGAAACTATTCAAGTCCAGCAAACCGGAGTTGGAGAACGAGAATTATGATGAGGTTAAGAAGCGTCTGAAATTCCTTATAACCAAGAAAATTGCCAAGACGCAGAAAAACATTTCCGGCAAAGATGTCAAGAAAAACAAGAATAAAAAGCGAAACAAGTTTTAAATATATTTAAAAGCCGATTTTGTTATGCAGAAAGCTTAGCATGCTTTTAGGCTTGCGTTTTTTCAAGCTAAGTGGCAACGCTGTCAAAGTACATGTCGTTGACAAATGGGTATCGATACCATGCATTTGAATTTTACAGGTGAAATACTTATATATGTGTATGCCTTTAAATCCTAATATATTTTGTGGTAGAAAAGGTTTTAATTACATTTGATTTGACTTGTTTTAACTATTTTTGAACGATAGTAATATACGCAGCACAGTCCGTTACTTTATGCGGATTAAAGCTACACCTTTTATTTTTGCACTTTGCCTAATGCCCGAGTGGCAACACTGCAAATATCATTTGCTTATCGATATATCGAAAAATATGATATCGATTCGTGTAGCGGCCAATTTTACAAAATTCAAATCGTTTTCTTTAATTAACTTGGCTTTTGCCTAGGATTTTTATTTGTTTGACATATTTGCTGCGACTTTATTTATTTAAAGGCTCGAAAGCTGGATGAAAACCAAAATTTACTTGTCGCACAAATAAATGCATAAGCAAACCAAAACAGAAAAAACCGCCACTCAAAATTTGGTTTTTGTGTATTTAACTAAATTAAAAAAAAAAAATATATATGTATATATATATATATATGATGTATACATAACATACATACATATTAATATGTTCCTGCACAAATGCATTTGAGCCCCATTTTAGCTCCAAACTTAAAACGAAATATAATTTGCTTGCGAACGACTAAAAATTACAAAAAAAAAAAATAAAACAAATAGAAGATTTGGGTAAAAGATCGGCGCAATACGCAGACTTGCCAGTTAAACAGACTATATATAAATATAGATGACAAAACGATTGAAAAAATGGCCACATGCAGAATGTTTTGATTGGGGGCTATATAGAAAATATCATATATATATATATATATGTATATAAACGTTTTGGTTGGAGGTCTGCGTCTATAGCTAGAGGATTCATTGAACCTTAACCTAGATACAAATTAAGTTAGTGCTGGCACAAATATTGCGTCTGGCAATATATTAAACTTAGACAAGATAAAATAGTTGCTCTTTTGTTTCTTTTTTTGGTTTCCGTATGCTTAGCTATGCATGCGAGTCCTTAAGCACTTGGCACTATTAAGTAAACGTTGCAAATCTCATATAGATTCCGAGACATGGCTCGTCTTTGGCACTGCGTACATTTCTCCATTACAATTTGGATCTTTGTCTACGTTTCTATCGCGGCTGCTGCGGCGACTGTTGCTGCGTCTGGCGTGGACGCCAGCTCCTGGTTGTTGTCATCGGGCAACAGCAGAACAATGGCATCCGATTCGTTGGCAGCGGCAACGTCAGCTGTTGCTGCATCGGCGGGTGTGGCGGCACGTTTTATGGCTTCAGCCTGGCTTGGCTCAGCCGGCGCAACTGGAGCAGCAGCAGCAGCAGCAGCTGTGGCTGTGTCTGTGGCTTCTGCTGCCGTGGTGTAGGCCGGCCTGGCCGCGGCCAGCTGCTCGATGGCAACGACTGTGCGCTCGAGCAGATTCATGAGGCGCTCCTCGCGCGCATCCATGCGCTTGAGCAGCTCCTCGTCCCGTTTCTCGCGCCGCTTTAGATACTCGATCAGCTCGTAGTTGGTGCTGTCGCCATCGGTGGACGTGGACATCTTGCGTTTGCCGCTCTTCAGCGATGCGGACGAGCTGCAGTCGGACAGATTGTCCGTATCCACAATCACATCAGGATGCAGTATATTCTGATCTATGCTCGGCGAGTAAAAGTTTTGCGCGCTGCAAATAGACACAAGGATTAAGACTAACACAACTGGCTTTTGGAGGCCTTCACTCACCCATTGTAGTTGGTCTGCATGAGCTGAATGTCATCCGGATTGAATTCACCCTCGGAGAGCGGCTCCGATCTGTGTGGCACGAGGGGAAGGCATATTTAGTGTGCAAACAAGAGAGACTTATGAGGCGTATAAAGGCGCTGTGTGTCGCCCATCAATCAATCAATCAGTCAGTCAATCAGTCGATTACTTTCACTTATCATCGTACACCATGACGTATTTATAGGATAACAGAAAACAACTGTGATAACTGCAGCAATAAGGATCTAACTGCGCGACGCCCATCAATCATATAGTCAATCAATCAGTCAATCAATCAATTGATTTGTTTAAGTTAAAAAACGCACTGTTACATCGTTTGATGGTAAAATAAAACTACTGCGATAAATGTAACTAACTAGCACTGAATGTTTGCGCTGTACATCACCCATCAATCAGTCAATCAATTGATTTGTTTTAGTTGTAAAACGCAGTATAACGTAATTTTATGATAAAATACAACTACTGTGATGATACAGCTAGCCAGCTCTAACCTGCGTTGCGCATCGCACATCAATCAATCAGTCAGTCAGTCAATCAGTCGATTATTTTCGGCTGCAATACATTTTAGAGTACTGTACGTGTTTTTGTGATAAAAGCAAGCACCTGTGATAAATGTAACTAACCAGCTCCGAAGGTTTGCGCTGTACATCGCCCATCAATCAGTCGATTACTTTCACTTATCATCGTACACCATGACGTATTTATAGGATAACAGAAAACAACTGTGATAACTGCAGCTAGGAATCTCTAACTGCGCGACACCCATCAATCACTTAGTCAATCAATCAGTCAATCAATCAATTGCTTTGTTTTAGTTAAAAAACTCACTGTTACATCGTTTGATGGTAAAATAAAACTACTGCGATAAATGTAACTAACCAGCACTGAATGTTTGCGCTGTACATCACCCATCAATCAGTCAATCAATTGATTTGTTTTAGTTGTAAAACGCAGTATTTCGTAGTTTTATGATAAAATACAACTACTTCGATGAATACAGCTAGCCAGCTCTAACCTGCGTTGCGCATTGCACATCAATCAATCAGTCAGTCAGTCAATCAGTCGATTACAGTCGATTCGGCTATAATAGAATACTGTACGTGTTTTTGTGATAAAAGAAAGCAGCTGTGATAAATGTAGCTAACCAGCTCCGAAGGTTTGCGCTGTACATCGCCCATCAATCAGTCAATCAGTCAGTCAGTCAATCAGTTGGAACACTTACTTCATGGATATGTTGTTGTCGTTGGTGGCGCTGCTGTTGTGATGCAAGTTGAGCGGTCCGCTGCAGTCCTTGTCAAAGTCGGGCGCCTCGGGCGGCTCATGGAGTCCATGGCCATGATCCTTAAATGCGGCACTGTGATTGTGACCGTGACTGTGACTGTGGTTGTGACTGTGACTGTGGCTGTGACTGTGGTTGTGACTATGACTGTGACTCAGCTGTGGCTGCTCCTGCTCCTGGCCAGCGCTGGCCGCCTGCAGCTGGGGCTGCTCGTGCCGCAGCTGGGCGGCAACTGCGGCTGCCGCGGCGGCTGCCACGGCGCCGGCAACCTGCAGCTGGAGCGGATTATCATCGTAGCCGCTGCCGGGCAGACCGACGCCCAGCGGCAGACCGCCGCCAACGCCGCCGCCGCCGCCGCCGGCGCCACCATTCGAGCAGGGCCCCTCGCTTAGCTGTGTCTCCACGAAATGGTTGGGCATAAAGCGTTCCAGTTTGCTGGCGCCGCTCTGTGAGGAGTCTGTCGAATGGGCGTGGCTGAGGCTCTGCAGCAGACTGTGCTGATGTGGCGTCAGATTGTCCTTGTTCAGCAGCACGCCCAGCTCGGCCGCCTGACGTCGACGCTGATAGTAGGACAATTCATTGTGATTCTTGGAGATGAGCGCCAGCCGCTTGCCATTCGAGCCCCAGCACTCGCCGCGCTGCTCCTCGATCTCCTTGAACAGGAACATGTACGGCCAGTTGCGGCGCACATGCCTCTCCGGATTCTTCTTCAGCTGCGTATAGATCTTCTTGAGGTTCTCGTAACGATTGCAGCACTGTTTGGCCGTTCGTTTTCTCGCACTGAACCGGTTCAGCACCTCGGCGACCATCTCCCAGACGCTGGCATGATTCTTTCGATTCGATTGGAACGCGCTCTGGATGCGCTCCGATTTGACGATATTCAACAGGGCCACCGATTCCGGCACATTGAAGTAGCTCTCCGGCGTGCGCGGCGCACGCTGATGATGGTAGCTGCTCGTGACGGTGGGCGGGTTTTTCGTCTCCTGCAAAGTCCAATAAGAAAATTGGTGAGCTCTCCAAACACAAGATTGATCGACGGGCCAGATACTCTTTAGTCAAATACTTCCTCTCTCGCGCTCTCTTTCTCTCTCTCTCTCTCCCTGAAACACAGCTCTTATCATTCCCCAAATTAACCTTATTCGAAAATCGATACTTATCGATTTATCAAATTCGATATTTATCGATTTATCAACATCGATATTTATCGATTTATCAAAACCAATAGATGCATATACTTTAAAGCCTCGCAAGTGCTTCACAATTTCCATGAGAGCGCTTTAGGCGTGAGTGCTCGACTAGTAGATACCCTGGAAACTGCTAATGCTTACTCTTTAAATAAGCATCTGAGATTTATTGATGAGTATATTTTATAGGCTCGCAAGTGCTTCCCATTTTCGATGGAAGAGTGCTCTAGTGCTGATTACTCGACTAGTGGATACCCTGGAAATTGCAAATTCTTAACCTATATCTACTTTATAGGCAAGTGCTAGCCATTTTCAAGGGAAGACTGCTCTAGGGCTGATTACTCGACTTGTAGATACCCTGGAAACTGCATATTATCACTCTTTATATACGGAGTATACTTGAATAGTCTTAAGTAAGGGTATCCTAGAAGTAAACTTTTATGTGAATTCTATAACCTACCCCACAAATTAAGGGCCTCATGATCTTGGAGTTAAGTTTAATCGAATTGAAAATCTATTTTAATATAGAGAATTTCATTTAATACCATATACATTAAGTCGACGCGTTGCTTGCGCCCGTTACATACACATCCACAATATCGGCATACCCAATGTGACTGAGCACAGGGTATAAGCAGTTAGAAACTGGCAAACGATCATTGCCAGATTTGGAATAGGAATCAACAAAGTAAACTAAATGAATTCATATGATCCATGGCTACTCGCAAACCAACTTGACCCTGAAGACCCTGAAGCTGATAAGCTCTCGTAGTCTCCCTTAAAGCAGTTCGACTATGCTCCAACCGAGTAGAGAAAAAGGGTATTCAACTATTTAATTGGAATTCCAGAAGAAGAAAAAACTCCAGATTCGCAGCGTTCTAAAGTATCTGTATTAAGTGTTTTCTTACAAAACTGAGATAAACTAAATTGCAGGAAAAACACTTTGGGAACTTTGTATGCATGTATGTATGTATTTATTTCCACTCACACACATACATACATAAATGTTTCGGGGTATTCGAGCTGTTACTTGATGCCTTGAAAAGTGAAACAAACAAAAACGAAAGAAACAAAAAAAAAAAAACGAACAGGTAACAATAGCCCAACAATGCTGGTGCATCAGGATATTTGAACTGAGCTCGTGAGTGCCCCTGCTGCTGCACCCCACTCAAATTGCCGCCCGCCAATGAAACATTTGTAACTGTAATTGCATATGCTTTGCCATTTATGTTGATGGCGGAAGAGTGAGAGAGCAATAGACTAGGCTAGTTTGTCTAGGAGTTTACGTTTGGCATTCTCACATTGCGATCATGCATAACAGAGAGAGCGAGAGGGAGAGAGAGAGCTTGCGCTCGCTCTCGCCCAAAGAGATTTGCGCCGCATTGTTGTTGTTGTTGCTGTTGTTATGCTTTTGCTAGGTGCTTTACTTACCATTTGAATATTTTGTTTGAGTCAGCAGCTTATTTCACAGAAGCAACGGCGTCGGCGTCGACGTCAGCTGCGCTACGCTGCAGCCAGCACAGCGAGCGATTTTGTGCTGAGATAGCGTTACGCCAAGATTCGCTATATTCTCTATTTTAACTTGGTATCCGTTTTGGTGTGTCTCCTTTGGCTGCCGCTGCGGCTGCTGCAGTTGGCAACGTTAGCATTTCAAAGAAAAAAACAAAAACAAAAAAAGAAGAAGCAGAAAACCGTTTAAAAATAACGCACTTCTAATTGGTAGTGTGTACACACTGTAAGTATTGCATATGCTAACGGACACCAATGCAGTGGCGCTGCATGTGTGCGTGCGTGTGTGTGTGAGTGTGTGTGTGTCTAACCAAAGGCGAGCACTTGAAACATTTGTCCGTTGGGCTCGTCTTTTCTCCCAATGTTTTTTATTCAAATTTCTTAGCGTTGTTGTTGGTTGGTTGGTCTGTATTTTGTTTTTGTTGACAACAAAACGGCCGTCGACGACGACGACGACTATTAATATTTAGAAGTTAACCTTTTAGCCTCGGACTGCGGCTCATCGGCTACAGTTGAAAATAAAACGACAAAAAAAAAAAAAAAAAAAAAAAAAAAACAAAACAAAGTAAAACACAAAATCATATACATTTGTATGCTTGCATGTGTTTGTGTGTGTGTGTGTGTGTTCATACAATGTGCACATTTGCGTGTGTGCATATAACTGACGGCGGCGCTAGTTGTTGCTGCTTTGTTTTTGTTTTTGATTTGCTTATTTATTTAATTTTTTTTGTTTTTGTTTTTTGTTTTTCGTCGCCAGTTTGTATGAATAAATATATGTATGTATGCGCTTTGGCGCTTTCCAGGCAACATAAACAATTCGCGCACGAGCGTGGCCCACACACGCACACGCACACGCACGCACGTTCACTGGCCAACGGTTAATTCTTGCACTTGCACTTTGTTGCAGTTTTTTTTTTCATACACTGCGCGATCCGGCAAGTTCTGTTTGTCGCTCGCTCTCTCTCTCTCTCGCTCTCGCGTGTTCTTGTATTCTTATTGGCTTGCTGTTTACAGCTAAACATATTTGTTGCACCCACACACACTCACACACATGTACACATATTCGTATATTTGTATTGGCGCAACCGTGCCAAATGTCCGTTTGGTGCGCTTTGCAATTGAACTAACCAACACTAAAACACTCAAAAACAAAAAAAAAAAAACTAAACGAAAGCAAGGCAGCAACTAAACGACAACGACAAGCAAACGGGCAACGAAAATGAAACTGAACTTTTCGTCGCGATCCCGTTGCCGATACTAACGGCAGTCACAGACACAGACACACATTGCGCCAAGTTCTGCTACGATCGTTAGGCAGACGGACGACGCTCGCGCTCGTCGATTTGTTGCTGCTGCTGCTGCGACTGCTGCTGCTCCTCGGAACTGCGTGCCCCGTTCTTATTCTTATTCTTATTCTTGTTGTTGTTGTTATTGTTGTTTTTGGTTTTGTTGCTGTTGGCCTGTGCTTTAACTTAGTAGATTGCGATGGCAGCGTTGGTAGCGGTGGCAGCGGCAGCGGCAGGGCAGAGGCGCCGCGCTCTCACTTTTTCACATGTGTTCAAATGTCTTCGGTATGGGTGAGTGTGCATATAAATATACATAAATACATATGTATGTCTACTTATAGAATCGAACGTAGCAGCGACGGCGGCGACGACGACGACGGCGACAGCGGCAGAGCAACGGGAATAGAGACAGTTAACTGATGCGCCCGGCCTATGGCGATTCTGAATCTGATTTCGATTTCGATTCCAACAGTCGAGCCAAGGAATCACACAAACGCACACACACACACACACACACTGCCATGCAATACGTGTGTGCGTGTGTGTGTTTTGCTCTCTGGGGGCATGGTAAATGGTGCAGGCAGAAGGAATCTATGGGCATTACTGTGCTGCAGCAACAGCAGCGAGTGGGAAAAATCGTAGACTATAAATAGATACAAGTATGCTCGATATATGTATACGTAGTATATGTGCATGTACTCTATATACATGCATGTGTGTGTGCATCTGTGTGTGTGTGTGTGTGTGCATATGCACCCCAAAGAAGCTGCGACTCGGTTGATGATCTTTCAGAAAAAAAAAAAAAAACGAAAAGATAACAGAAACTGTTAAAGTTGAAATATGTTAAAATTCTTTACACAGATCTTTACAGTTTCCCTTATTTATACTAACTAACATTATAATGTTAGTGTATATATACATACATATATAGAATTTATAAGTTTGGGTATTGGTAACAAGTTTTGTTGTTTTAACTGATTTATTGGCAGATTTACGTACTCTTCATATAGATTGGAAATAATGGGAAATATGAAAGAATTCTTTTTTGTGCAGATCTTGCCTGATTCTTTCCTATAGATCAGATTTCATTATCATTAAGTTTATACTCGTATAGTTCTACATACTGGAATATGGAAGAATTCTTTCTACAATTTATTCCTGATTCTTTTCTATAGATCTTTCCGGGAATGCATAAATTCGGAATTGGGATATTGAGGAATCATTTGAACATCTGACATTTCTGGAAAAGGTTGGAAGAGTTCTTGCTGCCAGATACAAGAAGAAAGGACAAGAATCGGTAATTCCCTCAAGAAGTACCCTAGGTGGGCTATAGAAAAGTAGGAGTTCCAGTATTTTCAAGGGGACTGAAATTGGGGTCTTAATAAGCTGGATAATCAAAAAAAAAAGCTCAGATTTTTATTCCAATTCCGAATCCTACAAAAAAGATCAGATTATATTTTAGCTTATATTATATGTTTTAGAATTAAGTTGGAATATTCCATATTCCATATAATATTCCATTCGAATGGAAGTTCCATTCCAAGTGGGTTTCGTTCAAGAATTGTTTCGGTAATTCAGTTTCTAAAGTAAAATTGAGCTTTGCTGATTAAAGGTGGATATTAAAATATGCTAAGAATATGCGCGTACTTTTTATTACCTGAGAGAGAGCGAGAGAGCGAGAGAGAGAGAGAGAGAGAGAGGCTTTGTGGACGATTGAGAGTCGAGCTCTGACCCAAAGCCAATCGGAGCTCGCGCTCCGATACCCTAAGCGCATTGCAAGTGCTTTAGCATAGGGTATATAGAGTCGTAGCAAATGGAAATCGTTGCCAATATCCTGTATAGAGTGTATGCACTTTTCCGAATGCCCCAAAATGGCATTTTCGGAGACATTTTCGGAGACATTTTCCTGACTGCATAAAGATCGTAAGAGCAACAGTCTAGGCGTTGCAGTAGAAAGTGAGGGTATGCTCTAGTCGAGCACAGCCCATTTGTTGTTGTTATCGAAATCGCGATCTTCATTGATTAGTTTTCGACGATTGCCGCGATTCATGGAAAATTGTTTCAAAACATTTCGAAAGCGTTTGATTCCGTTTCGGAACGAAACACACACACACATACATACATGCATACACATATATGTATAGACTATGCGTGTGTGTGTGTGTGTGTGTGTGTGACTTTTATGTACATACTATAAATTAAAAATACCGGTGGGGCCCGAGTACGAGCGTATGTATATATGCATGCGTTATACACACACACACACACACACACTCTCGCACACACACACACACACACACATGCACTTGGTATGATCGTATTCTATTTGTAATCCAAAATAAGTGAATGTATCTGCATCTGCGGCCGTATGTGGTTCACTTTACGAGCTCTTCTGCTCACTCTCTTCCTCTTCCTCCTCCGCCTCCGCCTCCGTCTCGCTCTTCCTCTGCCTCCACTCAGTTATTTTTGGTACAGCTGCTGGAGCCGCGCTGTAAATGCTTTTCATGCCGTTATTCTTATTCGCTGCGCGATGCCTCAAAAACGTAGACGCAAGAAAACAAGTAAGAGCCGCAATTGCGCCGCCGTAACCGACTAGCAGATACCCTGTGTTCAGCTGAAAGCTGCTTTAACAGCTTCCCTCGCTCTCGCTCTCGCTCTCTCACTCTTTCTTTCTCTCTTTGTGTTCTCGCTCTCACTCTCACTCTCTCTCTCTCCCACAGATACCCTGTGTTCAGCTAAAAGCTGTTTTAACAGCTTCCCTCGCTCTCTCTCCATCTCTCTCTCACTCTCACTCTCTCACTCTCTCTCTCTCTCTCTCTCTCTCTCTCTCTCTTCCTCTCTTCCTCTCTTCCTTAGGGAGCCTCGAATAATCTCTACCCTTAGTAACTTCTCTATTTATAGCCCGATTTGCTTCAAATTTTTGATACTTGCGATATGAATATAGGCTTAATACTTAAGGCTTACGGTTCTTTTCTAAGGGTGCTACGAAAAATCTCTTCCCTTCCCTCTTAACTGCTCTATTTGTAGTTGGTTGCAATTGAGCATTAGGAATATGGATATACGAAAGGCGTAATACTTAAGGAATATATATAGAAGTAGTACCGCTAATACTTTATATATATTTCTATATCTTTTTAATATACAAAAAAAAAACAAAACAGTTCAAGTTTTTCGAGCTAAATTGTATATTCTTTATATGAGCATACTTAAGGAGAGCCCAAATATGATTTGATTTGATGTATGTCATCCTTATAAACTGCGAGATCTGTCTATAATCCAAATTTAAAGCACCTCAACACGAGTTGTTGCTTCAGGCTTATTCAGATCAGATCTAAACATTAACTAGCTGTTGTCGCAGCTTCACGCCTGTTACATAAACCAGCATACCCTCTTTGACCGTTTGCACTGGGTGCAGGGTATATAAATAAACCAAATGGCTTTCAATGCGCTCCTCCACACACACACACACACACAATCCGAGTACTTCGGGATGTACTCTTCTAGTTACGATAGGGCACAGCAGTCGGGGTTATCTTTGGCTAAATAATTCGACAAAAATAGAATCAACTACGCCCTCATGCACAAGTAGGTATCATATTATTATTGTTATAAGAATGTAACATTTTGTTTCAATTCTAGTTTGGGATTTGTGTAATCAGAATCTTCAGATGGAATAGGATGCATTTTAGTGGATCAGAGAAAACTAGTTGTACCTACGAGATATTTCTACCAAATAGATCGAGGAATTAATGAATACGCCAAGCATATAGATTGGAGTTTAGAGAACCAGAAAATCGGTTCGAATCATATTGCAGCCTGAACCGAAGCATGTTCAAGCTAGCTTCACGAACCGAACCAGGTACTGGACCAGGGACCGAACCGTGAACCAAACCGGGAACCAACCCAGGTACTGAACCGGGAACTAAACCAGGAGCCGAACCAGGAGCCGAATCAGAAACCATACTGGGAACTAAACCAGGAACTAAATCAGGAATAGAATCAGGAACTGAACCAGGAACGGAACCAGGAAGCAAACCAGGAACTGAAGCAGGATCCTAACCAGGAACCGGACTAGGAACCGGACCAGGAACCGAATCAAGATTAGAACCAGGAATCGAACTAAGAGCAACACCAGGAACCGAATCAGGAACCAAAGCAGGAACCGATCAAGGAACCGAACCAGGAACTTAATCAGGAACCGATCCAGGAACCGAGTCAAGAATTGAAACAGGAACCGAATCAAGTATAGAGCCAGAAACCGAACTAGGAACAAAACCAGGAACCGAATCAGGAATCAAAACAGAAAGCGAACCAGGAACTTAATCAAGAACCGATCCAGGAACCGAGTCAGGAACCGACTCGAAGACCAGAAATCTAATTCAAGCCGTAAACCAGGAACCAGTAATCAGTTCCTTTTGGTTTTGCAGACCCGTTTACGAAAACCTTCACAAATAATGAAAAATCAAAAGAATTAATAAATATTTGTGCCTAGTTAAATATTAAAACAAGCACAAAGCACAAAGAGAGCAGCGCCAGAAACCTCCACGAGAAAAACATAGCTGAATGATAAATGTAAATGCACATACATATAACCATAAAGAACCATATATGTGTATGTATGTATGTGTGTGTGTGTGTGTGTGTGTGTGTATATATAGAGCTGTATGCGATTCGAGTATATTGTCGGTATCTTTGCGTTTTATAGCTATTGTCTTTGGTTTGGTTTTCTTGTTATTTTCCTGTGTATTTTCTTGTATGCTTTTTCGTCGATGATTTTTTTGTATTTTCTCTTGTTGTTGTTGTTGTTGCTGTTTTGAAAGAAAATGAGTACAAGCGTTATTTTTAGAAGCAACAACAAAATTTTTCTTGATTTTTACTCGTTAACATTGCTTACGCTTCGTTTTCCGTAGTAGTTGCTGCTGCTGCTTCTTCTTCTTCTGCTTCTTCATCTAGCTGTTGTTGTTGTTGTTGTTGTTGTCGCTGTTGTCATCATCTTTGTTGTTGTCGCCGGTGACTGTCTCTCTCTCTCTCTCTCTCTCTCTCTCTGTTTGGGGGCTGTGCGTTTGTTTTACTCGTAGATTTTAGGATTTGCTTAAGTAACATTAGTTTTCAATAGTTCACGCACACACACACACACACACACAGCCAGGCAGATGTACTGCTTGAGTTGAGTGTGTGACGGATTTGGGCAGCGATTTACAGTTGCGCATCATGATGGATGGCAAGAAGGAGTGAAGGCGGGGGAGGAGGGGGGGGGCTGTTTGGAGAGAGGCTGTTCTCTCGCTCTCTCGAACGTTGACGCGCTATAAGATTTACAGTTGCTATTTTTAAAAACTGGCATATTAACAACCGTAGGGATCGCACACTAATGCACGCACTCACACGCGCACACACACACACACACACACACGCATACGCTTGTAAATTAGTACACTTTGTATGTATATTTTACTGTATATACACACACATGGCTGGCCGCAGCAGACGCTGGCAGAGATCGGTATTTCGTTTACATATATTAAAAGCAAGTAAGTGTGCTCGAAGAGAGTGTGACCGACTAGCAGATACCCTGTAACTAGTCGAAAGCTGATATGTACGCAATCTCTCACTCTCTCTCTCTCTCTCTCTCTCTCTCTCTCTCTCTCTCTTTCTCTCTCTTTTTATCTAGCACACACACACGCTGAGTCTTCGACTAGCAGATACCCTGTAGCTAGCGACGAGCGGCTAAAACGAACTTTCGTTCTTTCTGCTCCCGCACTCTCTTTTAAATACACAAGCAGAGCACTCGACCAGCAGATACTCTGTACCTAGCGACGAGCTGGTATAATTAACTTATCTCTCCCTCCCTCTCATGTTTCTTCTTAATACCTTTTGTATTTAAAGTGCGACTTTTATGAAATTAGCACGGCATTTCCTATATGATATAATATCCCAAGACTAAAGAGATTGTGAGAGTCTCACACTCCAGCTTGATCTGAAACATACATAATTTGTACTTTATGGGATCGAAGAATCTTCTTTCTGCTTGTTACATAAACACACATACTTATACAATACTATCAAAAGCCTTATATAACCATTTTCAATGAGTACAGGGTATAAGAAGTAAGAGGCTTGCGCCCGCTGAGCGGATTGATAATTGCACCGATGACTCTGCAACTGTCCCCCCCCCCCCCCCCCCCCCTCATAAGTGGCTGTCAAACTGTGAATTTTGGAAAAATGAAGACTTGAGATCAAGTTTCCATTTTGGAAGGAGTTCCAAGTTCCCAGCTCAATAGAGCGAACATGGCACCAACCAACCCTTTATCGCTACACTATGCAGGGTATATGAAACGTTACATTTGCCGAGATATTGCAGCGGGAGTGCATTTATGCGGGTTTATTGAACCCAATATACCGAAAAGTATGCAAAAGTCAGCAACAGTTCATGAGTGAGAGAGAGAGCGGGAGAGAGAGAGGGCTAGAAACAGATAGAGAGCGTAGTTGAAATGTAGTTTCTAAATAAAACAAGTACTTAGATAGATAAGCATAAATGAAGGAGTTCGTAGGGTCAGGCCAAAGCGCCATCTGGCATACAGTAGGCGGACAATGTGTGTGAGCTGCATACCAGCCTTAACAGCAAGGCCGCGAAAAGTGTCGCATGTTTAACCCTGAAATTTGCTACGTATAACAAAAAATCATACACGCACCGCAAATGCCGCTGCAAGAGCTTTAATCATATTTAGACTGAATGACATGTTGAGGTGAGTCCCCCAATTGTGATAACAGGTGTGTGCGCACACAAGCTTTCGGTCTTATGACACATTTGCCAGCATTTTGCATATCCTTGAGGGTGAGCCACTAGCGACAAATTAAATATAAAACAAAAAAAAAAGCGAAAGTCTCTCTGTGTGTGTGTGTGTGTGTGTCGGTGGGCCGCAGCGGCAGCGCGGGGCAGAGCGAGAGCGCAAATTTGACGCTCGTGCGACTGCGCGATTGGTCGCTGCATTTGGCGTTGCCTACTTTCGAGCGTCGCTTCAGTTTGGGGCGTGCGAGCGCAGGCAGGATGTGTGAGAGCGAGCGAGCGAGCGAGAGAGAGAGAGAGAGAGTTCGCATTGAACACAGAACAAAAGCAACAAAAACAAACACTTACAGCTTTCGCGCAATAACGAACTCTGTTATAGATACACGCGTGCACACACACAACAACACAGACAGACGTGTGTGAGCGGCAAGGAAGTCGAAAAGCTTTGCTTTGCTTTGCTGGAGTTGCCAGATCCTGCAGTTTGGCCGCTGTCCAATATGTTCGCGCTGCCAGCGGCTGGTCTGGCAACAACTTGTTAAGCAGCGCGCAACAAACTTCGCGCTCTCGCTCGCTCTGCAGCAGCTCAGGCGCGCACCAACATGCACACAACTGAAGCTGCAAAGGGCAGTGCCGAAAGCTTTTTCATTCCTGCTCTCTGCTTTTGCCATTTCCCTTTTCATTCACTTACTTGTTTTTTTTTTTCTTCTTTCTGAAACGCCAAAAGCAACTGTGAAAGAAGAAGCAGCGGCAGCAGAAGCCAGCAACGACTCGAACGGGAGTGAAACGCGTATCTATTTTTCCTCAAAGGAAAGCAAAAGAGAAGCCCCAAAAAAAAAAAGAAAAAAAGAGAGAATGCTATACACACGGAAAAATTGCAATCATTCATTCACGGAATAAACGCCGCAGCGAGTTCGAGTCCGGAGTCTCAAACTGTAGTTAAATATTCGCGCGTGCAATTACGGCTGAAAAGAAAAAAAAAAAATACATCAAAAAGAAATTCAAATAGAAATAATATAAAAAATAAAAGAAAATTACGCTTTGCTGCACGCGCAACTGGAATTTTTTTTTTATACCTGTAACTGGATTTGTTTCTCTTTTTTTTATTGTGTGTGTACATGTGTTGTGTGTGTGTGTTTTTTTTAAAAATGTTATTTGGCAAACTTTTGCAACAGTGTGCGTGTGTGTGTTTGCAATTATTGCATTTTGCATTAATGCTGTGTGTGCTTGTGTGTGTGTGTGTGTGTGTGTGTGTGGGGCCACGTGAATCAAACGCGCGCAACAAAACCAACACACACACACACACACACATGCACAAATAAAGACAAAGGTAGAGAAAGTGACAGTGTGGCCCTAGCGAAGTCCGAGTTTTGGCAGGGCAGCAGGGCAGCAGGGCAGCAGAGCAGCTGCGTCAGCGTTGGCGTTGGCGTTGGCGACGACCCCGGCGTCAACGTCGCTGCTTCTGCCTTTTTCAATGTGCTTGAAAGCGAAAGTGAAAGTGAATTTTGTGTTTGTGTATATAAGTGTATGTGTGTGTGCAGGAAATTGAAAATGAAATTAAAATTTGCAGCTGTGAATGCCTAACAACAACAACAACAACAAACGATTGGGAGCGGGCAGCAGCAACAATAAGCTCAAAAACTGTTGAATATAGAATGACGTTGCAGACAAAAATCAATGTAAAATATAAAGCGATAAAAGCAACAACAACAACAACAAGAACAAAAGCCAGTCTGCGCCGCCGTTGACACGCACGCACGCATACAAATAAACAAACAGACAGACACATTCACACATACACACACACACACACGCACACATACAGCAAGACGCACGCACCAAAAAAGACGCGCAACACACACACACGCGCGCACAGCCGCACACTGAGACACAGGCAGCAGGCAGCAGGCAGCAGGCCTAGCGCTGCGTGGGCGCAAAGGGAGCAGCAAGTACAAAAACAACAACAACAAGAAATAGAGAGCAACAGCAGAAAGAGGAAGCAAACGCAAAAGCAGCAACAGCAGCAGCGCAGCAGCAGCAGCAGCAGCGCAGCAACAGCCGCTTAGAGCTGTGCATTTACAGTTAAACATAAACATTTGCGAAATTTAAGTGCCGTTCACACACAATGAAGCCATCGGATTTGCTGCTGGTGTTGCAAAAGGTAACAAATAACAAAATAAAAGAAAAGAAGAAGAATTTAAATGCACAGCGAATTGCGCTGACAAGTGACACTTGTCATACGGCGAAAAATGGCCCGTGCGTGTGTGTGCGTGTGTGTGTGTGCGCTTAGACAAATGAAGGCGAATTTGGCAATTAATGGGCTTTATGATAGACGTGCACACACGCACACATGTGCGTCTGTGTGTGTGTGTCGACTTATGCAAATCCATTTTGACTGCGAAGCTTCACTGCTCACACACACACACACACAAAGCCAGTACGCGGCAAGTGAAACATGCGACGGAGGACGACGAGCGTTAAAGCCGAAGTGAAAAACAGAAAAAAACACACACACACACACAACACCCTGTGGGAACAAACGTCGTGGGGTTAGGGCATGCCAATGGCAGTGCGCGGGGTTGGCAGAGAGTTTCAGCATTTTAGCTCCGTTGGGTGTTATCTTTATGACTGCGCTCAGTTGCCCAGTTACACAGTTTTAGAGTCAACCCCCCCACCACCATTCCCTCTACACATATTTGTGTGTCCTATGCTGTGTGTGTGTGTGTGTGTACTTACTGTACATATGTTCACTTTGGACAGCGCGTTGGCTCGTCTATTATACTTTTTTTAAGCTTTTTTTTTTTTTTTTACTATGACAACAACTGCTGACTTTTTTTTTTGCAGTGTAGTGTAAATTGTGCATAGGCCTGGCCAGCTGCTGAGATTAAAGCGGAAATGCTTTCCGTTAGTCAACAAGTACCGAAAGTAATTGCATATGTGTGACTGATTGACTGACTCATTGACTGACTGATTGACTGACTGATTGACTTACTGACTGACTGATTGACTGACTGATTGACTGATTGAGTGACTGACTGACTGACTGATTGACTGACTGATTGACTGACTGATTGACTGACTGACTGATTGACTGATTGACTGACTGATTGACTGACTGATTGACTGACTGATGGGCTTGACACGCGCAAATTATGGGTGTAAGACAGCTGTAGTTTTTTGTAATGTGCGTGGTTTTAAGAGAATTCCACCTGCAATTGTGGAAAATAGGCGGAAAGCAGCTGCTATTTAGTTTGTCAACGGATTGGCCCTTAACTTTATGCCAGAGATCTCTGTGTAGAATTCATTTGAGAGTACATTTCGCTTGGCTGCATAGAAGCGGGTCAAAGGTTAACCATTCATCTTTGGCTATAAGCAGGCGGGTCAAAGGTTATAATGAACGACACTTTATTTTTCTACCCCATCTGGCAATTTGTCATTGCGTCTGACACACTTATATATATACTGTTTTTTTTTTTTGTACAACTGATTTTTATCAGTGTACCGAAAATTGGAAAAACTGTGGGCAGCGGAAACGTTTACAGCTGCTCAGCAAGTAACAAATGAGTTTTATATATATACGTATGTGTGTGTGCGTGTGTGAGTGTGTGTGTGTGTGTGTGTGTGTGTGTGTGTACTTTTTGATGCTATTCTCTGAATATCACTCATACGCATATTGCGCATACGCCCCATTGGCGCGGCTCAAATCGAAAATAGAACATTTCAGCAAGAACAAAGTTGTCTATTTGGCTTACATGTGTGTGTGTGTGTGTGTGTGTGTGTGTATTAAAGAACAGCTTTTCTGGTTTGCCAATTATATTTGCCATGAGGATAAATCCAAATGGAATGTGCAACAAATTTGTGTTACGCCCACGCAAATCAAGTTAAAATCAAAAATTTCTGTGGAAGTTTAAAGCCAAAGCTTGTTGAGACTTTCGCCAAATTCAATTACAATTACAATTCGTTTGATTTGATTTAGCCAAGCTGTTGAAAGGCATATTGAGTAGGAAAAATGCTTTTGTATTATTTTTTGCCGGGCAAAAGTTGTTCAAATAAATATATGTCTATATATTTATATGAAGTGGGCGCAACTTGAGCTTGAGAAATATTTGTATATCAAGAGATTATCTTATTTTCTAAACTATTTCTATATATTTCTATAGGATCTATGCATGGGCAATATATTCTTGCCTAACTTCGGTGCTTAAGGTCCGATCGTTTTTGCAAATTTGAGTGGAAATGCGGGAAAGGTCATAGGAAATGTGAAATATGTCCAATCTGTAGATGAGCCCAATGTCCCATTTCTGAGACACATTCTCAAGGGTTTAACATGCAAGAACTGCAGAAAATTGTGCTAAGAATCTCGTGTTCCTTTTGGAGTTTCGCTTCGTGGAAGCTCTTCAATCTTTTGTCGCACAATTTGTTTGCCAATTTCTTGGCTTTCAACTTTCAACACAATAAACAGTTGGCTTCTCGAGCACTTAACAAAAATCAACCCAATTGCAGGGAAATTTGTGCTTATTGTACACTGTTCGCAAAGCGGGCATATTAGTTGGAGCTGTGCAAATGTCTGCAAAAATCAATAAAAACTGACCAAATTTGGCGGTCAGTTGATTAGATGAGCTTCCCTCTAAAAATTGGCTAAAAATAATTTATCTCAGAAAGCGCAAAAATAGGTTGCTAAAAACCACAGCTTGAGAGGCATTGGCCGGGGGTTACAGCTAATTTTGATGGCAAAAATAATGAAAATAGAAATGTTAATTATAAAATAATAGGAAATAAATAGAGAAAAATTAATAATAAAATATTAGTAGCAATAATAAAAATAATTAAAATAATAATTGTAAAACTAATAATGATAATAATAATAATAATAATGATAATGATAATAATAATAATAATAAAATAATAAAATGATAATGATAATGATAATGATAATGATAATGATAATGATAATGATAATGATAATGATAATGATAATGCTAATGATAATGATAATGATAATGATAATTATAATTATAATTATAATTATAATTATAATTATAATTATAATGATAACGATAATGTTAATGTTAATGTTAATGATAATGATAATGATAATGATAATGATAATG
>NW_020824950.1:22500-36364 GCF_003285875.2 Drosophila novamexicana | reverse complement strand
CCGATTGAATTATTTAGTGAGGTCTCCGGACGTGATCACTGTGACGCCTTGTGTGTTGCGGTTGTTTCGCAAAAGTTGACCGAACTTGATTATTTAGAGGAAGTAAAAGTCGTAACAAGGTTTCCGTAGGTGAACCTGCGGAAGGATCATTATTGTATAATGTTCATTTCCGTTAATAAAAACAATTTTATATATAGAAATATATAAAATTTTTCTGAATATAAATAAATATTCATTTAAACACATTTACACATACTTATGCCAAATTAGTATATATTTATTTAATATCTATCATTTTCAATTTGGGATTTGTCTGTGTTTATGCGTTTTTATGATGAAAAAACTTGCGTGTATATGTACCATAATATACATGCGTTGCACAGATGTATTGTTCATTGTTATATGCGCATACGTTATATAAACGCAACAACCTAAATTGTAAGTGTTGTACCTGCTTTCAGGTTAATGCTTTGCATATTTCTATAAAAATATTTAATTCTTGTATCTATATAATAATCTTATTCATGCTATATTTTTAAAGAATATGTAAAACTAAGACATTTCGCAACACAGTTTAGGTATAAACAATTTTATTGAAGGAATTGATATATGCCAGTAAAATGGTGTATTTTTAATTTCTTTCAATAAAAATATTTGTGACGTAATGAAAAAAAAACAAAATAAAATTATCACTCTAAGCGGTGGATCACTCGGCTCATGGGTCGATGAAGAACGCAGCAAACTGTGCGTCATCGTGTGAACTGCAGGACACATGAACATCGACATTTTGAACGCATATCGCAGTCCATGCTGTTATGTACTTTAATTAATTTTATAGTGCTGCTTGGACTACATATGGTTGAGGGTTGTAAGACTTTGCTAATTAAGTTGTTTAAAATTTTTCGAAGTTTTAAGCATATGGTATATTATTGGATAGATTATGTGTGTCCCTGATATGCATAATATATTCATAATATTAATATATATATGGATGTACTACTCATTGTATATTTTGTATGAGAAAACTGAAGAATTATATTTTCTTTTTTCAAATCAAATAATACTGAGGAATGTCTAGCATAAAAGAAAAATACATTTTTCCTTCATCTAGAATTGTCTCTTATTAATGATGTGTGATAAAAGAATTCTTGTAAAATTTATGGAACTTCAGAACAAAAGTATTACCCATTATATTGAACAATAAATAATGTTCAATTAACATTGTTTTATACAACCTCAACTCATATGGGACTACCCCCTGAATTTAAGCATATTAATTAGGGGAGGAAAAGAAACTAACAAGGATTTTCTTAGTAGCGGCGAGCGAAAAGAAATCAGTTCAGCACTAAGTCACTTTGTCTATATGGCAAATGTGAGATGCAGTGTACGGAACATCAATATTCTAGTATGAGAAGTTAACGATTTAAGTCCTTCTTAAATGAGGCCATTTACCCATAGAGGGTGCCAGGCCCGTATAACGTTAATGATTACTAGATGGTGTTTCCAAAGAGTCGTGTTGCTTGATAGTGCAGCACTAAGTGGGTGGTAAACTCCATCTAAAACTAAATATAACCATGAGACCGATAGTAAACAAGTACCGTGAGGGAAAGTTGAAAAGAACTCTGAATAGAGAGTTAAATAGTACGTGAAACTGCTTAGAGGTTAAGCCCGATGAACCTGAATATCCGTTATGGAAAATTCATCATTAGAATTGTAATATTTTAAACAATATTATAATAATAGTGTGCATTTTTTCCATATAAGGACATTGTAATCTATTAGCATAAATATTTATCATAAAATTATGTCTGATTGCTTATTTGAATTATATGCTTGCATTTTAACATAAAATAAAAGATATAAATTTGATAAAGTGCTGATAGATTTATATGATTACAGTGCGTTAATTTTTCGGAATTATATAATGGCATAATTATCATTGATATTTGTGTTTATTATATGCATTTGTATGATTAACAATGCGAAAGATTCAGGATACCTTCGGGACCCGTCTTGAAACACGGACCAAGGAGTCTAACATATGTGCAAGTTATTGGGATATAAACCTAATAGCGTAATTAACTTGACTATTAATGGGATTAGTTTTTTAACTATTTATAGTTAATTAACGCAATCCCGGGGCGCTCTATAGTTATGTATAATAATATTTATATTATTTATGCCTCTAACTGGAACGTACCTTGAGCATATATGCTGTGACCCGAAAGATGGTGAACTATACTTGATCAGGTTGAAGTCAGGGGAAACCCTGATGGAAGACCGAAACAGTTCTGACGTGCAAATCGATTGTCAGAATTGAGTATAGGGGCGAAAGACCAATCGAACCATCTAGTAGCTGGTTCCTTCCGAAGTTTCCCTCAGGATAGCTGGTGCATTTAACTGTTGTATAAAATAATCTTATCTGGTAAAGCGAATGATTAGAGGCCTTAGGGTCGAAACGATCTTAACCTATTCTCAAACTTTAAATGGGTAAGAACCTTAACTTTCTTGATATGAAGTTTAAGGTTATGATATAATGTGCCCAGTGGGCCACTTTTGGTAAGCAGAACTGGCGCTGTGGGATGAACCAAACGTAATGTTACGGTGCCCAAATTAACAACTCATACAGAAACCATGAAAGGCGTTGGTTGCTTAAAACAGCAGGACGGTGATCATGGAAGTCGAAATCCGCTAAGGAGTGTGTAACAACTCACCTGCCGAAGCAACTAGCCCTTAAAATGGATGGCGCTTAAGTTGTATACCTATACATTACCGCTAAAGTAGATGGTTTATATTACTTGTAATATAAATTTTGAAACTTTAGTGAGTAGGAAGGTACAATGGTGTGCATAGAAGTGTTTGGCGTAAGCCTGCATGGAGCCGCTATTGGTACAGATCTTGGTGGTAGTAGCAAATAATCGAATGAGACCTTGGAGGACTGAAGTGGAGAAGGGTTTCGTGTGAACAGTGGTTGATCACGAGTTAGTCGGTCCTAAGTTCAAGGCGAAAGCCGAAAATTTTCAAGTAAAGAAAAATCTAAATATATTTGTCATCTAACCGATTTTTATACACTTGAATAATTTTGAACGAAAGGGAATACGGTTCCAATTCCGTAACCTGTTGAGTATCCGTTTGTTATTAAATATGGGCCTCGTGCTCATCCTGGCAACAGGAACGACCATAAAGAAGCCGTCGAGAGGTATCGGAAGAGTTTTCTTTTCTGTTTTATAGCCGTACTACCATGGAAGTCTTTCGCAGAGAGATATGGTAGATGGGCTAGAAGAGCATGACATATACTGTTGTGTCGATATTTTCTCCTCGGACCTTGAAAATTTATGGTGGGGACACGCAAACTTCTCAACAGGCCGTACCAATATCCGCAGCTGGTCTCCAAGGTGAAGAGTCTCTAGTCGATAGAATAATGTAGGTAAGGGAAGTCGGCAAATTAGATCCGTAACTTCGGGATAAGGATTGGCTCTGAAGATTGAGATAGTCGGGCTTGATTGGGAAACAATAACATGGTTTATGTGCTCGTTCTGGGTAAATAAAGTTTCTATCATTTATGGTAGTTTCTTGTTCCCCGGATAGTTTAGTTACGTAGCCAATTGTGGAACTTTCTTGCTAAAATTTTTAAGAATACTAGTTGGGCAACCAATTAGTTCTTTTAAATTATAACGATTATCAATTAACAATCAATTCAGAACTGGCACGGACTTGGGGAATCCGACTGTCTAATTAAAACAAAGCATTGTGATGGCCCTAGCGGGTGTTGACACAATGTGATTTCTGCCCAGTGCTCTGAATGTCAAAGTGAAGAAATTCAAGTAAGCGCGGGTCAACGGCGGGAGTAACTATGACTCTCTTAAGGTAGCCAAATGCCTCGTCATCTAATTAGTGACGCGCATGAATGGATTAACGAGATTCCTACTGTCCCTATCTACTCAGTTCGTTTCAGACGGTCGTTGGGAACAGACGTGCTTATTTCATCGCTCGCTTCGCGAACAATCTAAAGATAACGGTGCTTTCAAGCAACGGTATCTTGTTTACATTTTGTGCGCTTATCGGCAATAAAGTTTTATTGCTTTGTTTACGTCGTTGCTGCGTGAGCAACAGGCGTTCGTGTGTGTGTGTGAAACCGCCAGCTTCTACGTGTGTGTGTGTGTGTGTGCGTTCTATTTATATATTAAATAGATAAGCGCACACCTGCGGGCGATGCCGCCACGCAAAAAGAAGCCCGCTGAGAAGGGGACTTTTGAAAATTGTAGGATGACGTCGGATGATGAGGTGGCCTTGTCGGAGTCGTCATCGAACAGCGAGGTAAGGCGGAGGAGCAAGCAGCGCCTGAGGAAGGCAACTTCCGAAAGCGCTGTCAGCTCAGTTGGTGCGCGAGAGGGGAGCGCTGTTCCCGCGGGAGCCGCAGATGGCTCGCCTGGAGCAGCGGGTGCAAGTGTGGAGGAGCGGGTTTTTGCCGTTCCTCATGCCGCGAGCGCTGTGAATGTGTCTGAACCTGCCGTGGAGGGGCCGTCGACAAGTGCGGCGGCTTTGAGGAAGCGGAAAGGAACAGCTGTCGAGCAGATGAAGGGGATAACGGGAGCTTTATTGCAGCTTGCACTCAAGGAGAGAGCCACGGGGTCGCTCATTTGCAAGTTAGTTGATTATACTGGGCAGTATGAGCAGCTCTTGTTCGCGCTTGTGGCGCAGAATGAGCGGCTGCAGGGGCGCTTGGAGGCCGTTTGCGGGGATGCAGGCGTTTCGCATGCTTTGCATGTTCCAGCCGGCCAAGCGCGGGCTTCGTCGGTGAACGCCGCCAGAGGGGGTCCCAGGTCGGCAGCGCCGTCTACCCCGGAGATGCCTCGGCCAGTCGAGACCTGGTCCTTGGTTGTGCGCAGCAAGGCTGCTGGCAAAACCGCTAAGGACGTGGTTGAGCAGGTGGTGAAGGAGGTAGGTCCCTCTCTTGGCGTGCGGATTCATGAGGTGAAACCTCTAAGGGATGGAGGTGCGTTAATTCGGACTCCATCGGTCGCCGAGCGTGAGAAAATTGTGGAGAACACAAAGTTCAACGAGGTGGGATTGGAAGTGTGTGTGAATGATAAATTAGGGCCGAAAGTTGTGGTTCAGGGCGTTCACTCGCAAATCACCCCTGACGAGTTCATGGGTGACCTTTACGAGATGAACTTAAAGGACAAAATGTCACTTGAAGCCTTCAAGAAAGGTGTCCGGATGACAAGTAAGCCATGGGCGGTGGGAGGTAATGTTGCAGTTAATATAGTCCTCGAGGGTGCTGTGGTGGCCATGCAGTCCCTTTTAGAAATCGGACGCTGCTACATAAAATGGTTTTCGTTTAGAGTGAGAAGTTTTGACCTGGTACCGGGATGCTACCGCTGCCTTGGCTTCGACCATAAGGTGGCGGAGTGCAGAGCCAAAGAGGACGTTTGCCGTCGCTGCGGCCAGATGGGTCACCGTGTGGCTCAGTGCAGCAATGCACTGAATTGCCGCAATTGCTCCTTTAAGGGGAAGCCGTCGGGACATCTGATGATGTCTCTAGCCTGTCCCATATACGGGGCGATTGTTGCGCGGGCGAATGCTAGACATTAAAATGTCTAGCAGATTTCTTCAGCTGAATTGTCAAAGGTCGTATGCAGCTATGTGTGATGTGGGGGCTATGATGTGTGAAAGGGGCAGCGTCGTTGCCCTGCTGCAGGAACCCTACGCGACCGGAGGTTGCGTAAGGGGATTGCCCGCATGTATGCGAGTATTTCCTGACAGCAGGGCCAACTCCGCTGTCATTGTGAATGATGTCAGTATTGAATGCACTTTGGTGAGTTCAACTGACTGGGGGGTGTGTGTGAGCCTTAGCGGCAGTTTTGGCAGGATTTTTGTAGTAAGCATGTATTGTAAGTTCGGGGATCCCCTCGAACCATACATTGCTTACTTGGATGAGGTGCTACTACTGGTTAGTAGCGTACCAGTCATCCTTGGTCTTGATGCGAATGCATCATCTCCCATGTGGTTCAGTAAGGTATCCAGACATTCGTCTGGGTATTCGAACCACACACGGGGTGAGATGCTAGCCGAGTGGGCCGTGTCCCAGGATGTTCGGGTCGTTAACGAACCCAGTGAGTGGTACACGTTTGCGGGTCCGGTGGGTCAGAGTGACATTGATGTTACTCTAGTGAATGCGGTAGCAATGAGTATGTATGCTTTTCATTGGTGTGTACTAGGTGGGCTTGGTGTGAGTGACCACAATCCGATTGAGATTGTTGTCACACACACTATTACAAGGAATGAAAGTGTTGGGGGTAATCGCTGGCGCACTTGTAGTGTGAATTGGTCCCTTCATGGGCTCATTGTGCAGGAGGCGGCAACGCAAGTTCCGCTTAATGCATTTAATGATTTGAATGTGGATGAGCAGGTCGTATGTGTGAATAGGTGGATAACTGATGCGAATGATCGCATGTTTGAGAGGCACCGTAAGGTCAACCTCAAGCATGTGAAGTGGTGGACGAATCAGTTGAGCACCAAGCGGCGGATGGTCCGGTCTCTGCGGAAGCGATTCCAAAGGGCCAGAGCTACCAATGCGGATGGTGCAGCCCAACTCAGGATTGAATATAGTCGGTGTATGAATGAATACAAGCAAATGCTTGTAAAGGTGAAAGAAGATGAGTGGCGCTCTTTCCTGGAGCGCAATAAGGATGACCCCTGGGGTCGTGCTTATAAAATAGTTCGAGGTAGAGGCAGGGAAACGGATGTAAGTAGCCTCCGTGTTGGTAACGTTCAGTTAACGGCATGGAGGGATTGTATGAATGTCTTGTTGAATGAATTCTTCCCCAGAGCGGATCATCAGGACTCACCACCTAGTGTGGTTAGTCCTGTTGATCCGCTTCTGGATAGTGAGTTGGAGGTGGCTTTCTCGAGGTTAAAGTCGAGGAAGTCCCCTGGTATGGATGGATTCACTGGAGAAATGTGTAAAAGTGTCTGGAAGTCAATTCCAGAATATATGAAAGCGATGTATGCGAAGTGTCTGAATGAGGGTTATTTCCCCAGTGAATGGAAGTGTGCGAGAGTGATAGTGCTCCTGAAGTCGCCTGACAGGATCAGGAGCAATCCTAGATCTTTTCGGGGCATCAGTCTTCTTCCGGTTCTTGGAAAAGTTCTGGAAAGGATTATGGTAGAAAGGCTTCAGGAGAGAATGAGTGACCAAATGTCTGACAGGCAATTTGGTTTTAGGCAGGGCAGATGTGTTGAGGATGCGTGGAGGTATGTTAGTGACTCTGTTGAGGCTAGCAGCTCCACGTATGTCTTGGGCATCTTTGTTGATTTTAAAGGTGCTTTCGACTACCTGAGTTGGGCGAGTGTTTTGAGAAGGTTGGATGAATGCGGGTGCCGAGAATTAGCTCTCTGGAAGAGCTATTTCTCTGGCAGACGTGCGTGTGCTGTAGGGCGGAGTGAATGTGTGAGCGTGGATGTGGTTCGTGGCTGTCCGCAGGGATCTATCTGTGGCCCATTCATTTGGAACCTCATGATGGACCCCTTGCTAGTGCAGCTCGAGCAGATGTGTAAGTGTTGTGCGTATGCGGACGATCTGCTCGTCTTGATTGAGGGTCGGTCGCGTCTTGAGATCGAAACGAATGCGGGTATGTGCTTGCGCACTGTGTATGAGTGGGGTGAAAGTGTTGGGGTCAGTCTTGCAATGGACAAGACAGTGTCAATGCTGCTCAAGGGCAGATTGGCAGCTAGTCGGCCACCCATTGTCAGACTGAATGGAGTGAATGTGAGGTATGCGTCTGAGGTGAAATACCTCGGCATAACCTTCGGCGAGAGGATGTGTTTCACTCCTCATATCGCTGGTCTCAAGGCCCGGCTACTTGGTTTGGTGGGGCAAGTGCGTCGTATTTTGAGGACTGATTGGGGCCTAAGCAGACGTGCTGTCCGCACCATCTATGAGGGTCTGTTTGCTGCATGTGCAGCATATGGATCGTCTGTATGGTGCAAGGCGGTCACGACTGTGGTTGGCAGAAAGAAAGTGCTGGCTTGCCAGAGAGTGCTTCTGTTAGGTTGTTTGCCTGTGTGCCGCACTGTCTCTACGGAGGCAATGCAGGTACTGTTAGGAGTAGCCCCTCTTGACTTGGAGATCAGGCGTCGAGCCTTGATATACAGGATCAAGAGGCGGCTGCCATTGCTGCAGAATGATTGGCTAGCAGATAGGGATGTGGAGAGTTTAGGGCTTAGTGAATGCAAGAGATTGGTGGAAGAGTGTGTTCTGTCTGACTGGCAAGTCAGATGGGACACAAGCGTGAATGGGCGTGTCACTCATCGGTTTATACGGGAGGTTACATTTGCCGGCAGCCGACCAGACTTTGGGTTCGGCCTGAGTCTTGGATTCCTGTTGACTGGTCACGGTTCCCTCAATGCATTCTTGCATTCGAGGAGCCTTTATGACAGTCCAGAATGCCGTTGTGGCTCGGCTGCTGAGACATGGGAGCATGTTCTCTGTGAGTGCACAAGGTATGCAGATCTTCGAGATCTGAGGGGGATGGGTATAAGTGAGGTTAGTGGCGGGTTTGACGTAAGTCAATCACTCTCCACTAGTGATAGGGTTAGAAGAATGAGTGAGTTTGCGAGAGCTGCATTTTCCAGGCGACGTTTGCAATTGCAGGAAGGAATTGTATGAATGAAGATGGATGGTAGATGTACGAATGTGGGGGTACGAATGGTGGGGTACGAACGTGGGGGTGTGTCTGAATGGGCATTTTGTTGAACATTGTGTTGTCTGGGGCCACCAACCCTTAACTGTTTTGGAGTTTAAATTGGAAGTGCCCTTCTGGTACGAGGCCTGACCAGAGGTCTTTAATCTGGTACCACGGGTAACCAGGAGCCCACGGAACTTGTTCCGTCCTGGTTAGTTGGTGCGGCCCTTCGGGGAGTATCGTGGTGGTTGTGGTTTAACACCCAAATGCGGGTAGAGCTTGCTCGACGTGGAGTTGCGTTATACAACCGGGTTCCGTAATCCAGATTTCGGAAGAGGCTTAGATAGTCCTCGTGCCAAACCAAGGTAGAAGTCACAACCAAACAGTCGTGTCTTTAATTGGTACCTGCGGAATTGTTCCAAGGGGGCGGTGATTGACGCTTGAATTAATCCTATACTAGGAACCGTGAGATTAAGCCATCGTGGCAGGTGCTCACGTTAAGCCCACTGACTTTCATGTCCCTATCTACTATCTAGCGAAACCACAGCCAAGGGAACGGGCTTGGAATAATTAGCGGGGAAAGAAGACCCTTTTGAGCTTGACTCTAATCTGGCAGTGTAAGGAGACATAAGAGGTGTAGAATAAGTGGGAGATATTAGACTTCGGTTTGGTATCGACAATGAAATACCACTACTCTTATTGTTTCCTTACTTACTTGATTAAATGGAACGTGTATCATTTCCTAGCCATTATACGGATATAATTATTATGTCTTATGGTATTGGGTTTTGATGCAAGCTTCTTGATCAAAGTATCACGAGTTTGTTATATAATCGCAAACAAATTCTTTAATGAGAGAATGCATTTATGTATTATTGATTTAAAAATTTGGTATAACTCCAATTACTCAGGTATGATCCAATTCAAGGACATTGCCAGGTAGGGAGTTTGACTGGGGCGGTACATCTCTCAAATAATAACGGAGGTGTCCCAAGGCCAGCTCAGTGCGGACAGAAACCACACATAGAGCAAAAGGGCAAATGCTGACTTGATCTCGGTGTTCAGTACACACAGGGACAGCAAAAGCTCGGCCTATCGATCCTTTTGGTTTAAAGAGTTTTTAACAAGAGGTGTCAGAAAAGTTACCATAGGGATAACTGGCTTGTGGCGGCCAAGCGTTCATAGCGACGTCGCTTTTTGATCCTTCGATGTCGGCTCTTCCTATCATTGTGAAGCAAAATTCACCAAGCGTTGGATTGTTCACCCATGCAAGGGAACGTGAGCTGGGTTTAGACCGTCGTGAGACAGGTTAGTTTTACCCTACTAATGACAAAACGTTGTTGCGACAGCATTCCTGCGTAGTACGAGAGGAACCGCAGGTACGGACCAATGGCACAATACTTGTTCGAGCGAACAGTGGTATGACGCTACGTCCGTTGGATTATGCCTGAACGCCTCTAAGGTCGTATCCGTGCTGGACTGCAATGATAAATAAGGGGCAATTTGCATTGTATGGCTTCTAAACCATTAAAAGTTTTTAATTTATTTTATTAACGACAATGGATGTGATGCCAATGTTATTTATAACATAGTAAATTGGGAGGATCTTCGATCACCTGATGCCGCGCTAGTTATATTTTAAAACATTATTTAATACAATGACAAAGCCTAGAATCAATTGTAAACGACTTTTGTAACAGGCAAGGTGTTGTAAGTGGTTGAGCAGCTGCCATACTGCGATCCACTGAAGCTTATCCTTTGCTTGATGATTCGATAAAAAGCAACACTAGACGAACATAATTCGTATAAATGGGTTATACATTCGCTTAAAATATATTATCAATTTATAGTTGTTATATATTTTTTTATGTATGTATGCCTACTGTACGAAAGTTCATCTATGTTGCTCTCAAATATTTAATATTTAACATTGAATAATATATATATATATATACAATACTTAAGGCAATATTGATATATATATATATATGAAAATATGGAATTGACGGATGGAATATATGAAACATATATATACACAATACCTAAATATAAAAACTTTAATTATTATTGAGGAAAGCATATAAGATAGAACAATATATATATATACAATACTTAAGGCAATATTGATATATATATGAATATATGGAATTGACGGATGGAATATATGAAAAATATATATACACAACAATACATGAATTAAGACTTCAATTATTATTGAGGAAAGCATATAAGACAGAAAAATATATATATATATATACAATACTTAAGGCAATATTGATATATATATATATATGAAAATATGGAATTGACGGATGGAATATATGAAACATATATATACACAATACCTAAATATAAAAACTTTAATTATTATTGAGGAAAGCATATAAGATAGAACAATATATATATATACAATACTTAAGGCAATATTGATATATATATGAATATATGGAATTGACGGATGGAATATATGAAAAATATATATACACAACAATACATGAATTAAGACTTCAATTATTATTGAGGAAAGCATATAAGACAGAAAAATATATATATATATATACAATTCTTAAGGCAATATTGATATATATATATATATGAAAATATGGAATTGACGGATGGAATATATGAAAAATATATATGAACAATACATGAATTAAAAACATCAATTATTATTGAGGAAAGCATATAAGATAAAACAATATATATGTATACAATACTTAAGGCAATATTGATATATATAAAATATATGAAAATATGGAATGGACGGATGGAATATATGAAAAATATATTTACACAACAATACATCAATTAAAACTTCAATTATTATTGAGGAAAGCATATATGATAAAACAATATATATGTATACAATACTTAAGGCAATATTGATATATATATATATATATATATATATATGAAAATATGGAATTGACGGATGGAATATATGAAATATATATATACACAATAACTAAATTTAAGCTTCAATTATAAGGGGGAGTATAGAGATCTATAAAATGTCATTCAGTCATATACAATATTTTTAAATTTTTGGATAAACGAAAATATATAAAATTGGTACCAGTATTAAAACTTCAATTATTTTTGAGGAAAGCATATAACATAGAACAAAATATATATACAATAAATAATGCAATGTTAAAATATATATAATGAAAATATGAAATTGGCGGATGGAAATCAGCCTCTTCTAAAACAAAATTTAATTTTATAAAGGTGATAAAGAAATTGCTGGATGAAGAAATATTTCTAAATATTACTTATACAAAAATTGAAGACTATTCTATATTAACATACATAATTGAATTGTAACTAAAACAACATTAAACTATATATAATAATAATAAAATAACAATGACATTTCTAAACTATATAAAAATACACAAGAGTTAATTGCACATTGGATAATAATTGTGATTATGAAATTTTTATATATTGTAAGCGATTATTAATATTAATCTTTATATATATTATATATAATCTTTATCAACTTATATTATATGAAAATAATATGAATTATTATAAAATAAGTACATGAAAAATATACGGTGAATGGTAGCATTTGGAAAAAATAGCGCCATTAAAGATGACGTGTCAAAAAACCTATATAGGGAGTGGTGTCGAGCAAGGCATGTCATATGAAAAATTTTAAATACGGTAAATTCATATGAATGCGGAGTGTTGCCTTGCCGGCATAAGTCAATTATGTTAAAATAAAAAGAATAATGAAGTTATATAAATGTATTATTAAATTAGTACATGATGACCTTAAGGTGAATGGTAGCATTTGGAAAAAATATCGCCATTAAAGATGACGTGTCAAAAAACCTATATAGGGAGTGGTGTCAAGCAAGGCATGTCATATGAAAAATTTTAAATACGGTAAATTCATATGACTGTGGAGTGTTGCCTTGCCGGCATAAGTCAATTATGTTAAAATAAAAAGAATAATTAAGTTATATAAATGTATTATTAAATTAGTACATGATGACCTTAAGGTGAATGGTAGCATTTGGAAAAAATATCGCCATTATAGATGACGTGTCAAAAAACCTATATAGGGAGTGGTGTCAAGCAAGGCATGTCATATGAAAAATTTTAAATACGGTAAATTCATATGACTGTGGAGTGTTGCCTTGCCGGCATAAGTCAATTATGTTCAAATAAAAAGAATAATGAAGTTATATAAATGTATTATTAAATTAGTACATGATGACCTTAAGGTGAATGGTAGCATTTGGAAAAAATATCGCCATTATAGATGATGTGTCAAAAAACCTATATAGGGAGTGGTGTCGAGCAAGGCATGTCATAAGAAAAATTTTAAATATGGTAAATTCATATGACTGTGGAGTGTTGCCTTGCCGGTATAAGTCAATTATATTAAAATAAAAAGAATAATGAAGTTATATAAATGTATTATTAAATTAGTACATGATGACCTTAAGGTGAATGGTAGCATTTGGAAAAAATATCGCCATTATAGATGACATGTCAAAAAACCTATATAGGGAGTGGTGTCGAGCAAGGCATGTCATATGAAAAATTTTAAATATGGTAAATTCATATGACTGTGGAGTGTTGCCTTGCCGGCATAAGTCAATTATATTAAAATAAAAAGAATAATGAAGTTATATAAATGTATTATTAAATTAGTACATGATGACCTTAAGGTGAATGGTAGCATTTGGAAAAAATATCGCCATTATAGATGACGTGTCAAAAAACCTTTATAGGGAGTGGTGTCGAGCAAGGCATGTCATATGAAAAATTTTAAATATGGTAAATTCATATGACTGTGGAGTGTTGCCTTGCCGGCATAAGTCAATTATATTAAAATAAAAAGAATAATGAAGTTATATAAATGTATTATTAAATTAGTACATGATGACCTTAAGGTGAATGGTAGCATATGGAAAAAATATCGCCATTATAGATGACGTGTCAAAAAACCTATATAGGGAGTGGTGTCGAGCAAGGCATGTCATATGAAAAATTTTAAATATGGTAAATTCATATGACTGTGGAGTGTTGCCTTGCCGGCATAAGTCAATTATGTTAAAATAAAAAGAATAATGAAGTTATATAAATGTATTATTAAATTAGTACATGATGACCTTAAGATGAATGGTAGCATTTGGAAAAAATATCGCCATTATAGA
>NW_020824950.1:5000-17500 GCF_003285875.2 Drosophila novamexicana | reverse complement strand
AACTATTTATAGTTAATTAACGCAATCCCGGGGCGCTCTATATAGTTATGTATAATAATATTTATATTATTTATGCCTCTAACTGGAACGTACCTTGAGCATATATGCTGTGACCCGAAAGATGGTGAACTATACTTGATCAGGTTGAAGTCAGGGGAAACCCTGATGGAAGACCGAAACAGTTCTGACGTGCAAATCGATTGTCAGAATTGAGTATAGGGGCGAAAGACCAATCGAACCATCTAGTAGCTGGTTCCTTCCGAAGTTTCCCTCAGGATAGCTGGTGCATTTAACTGTTGTATAAAATAATCTTATCTGGTAAAGCGAATGATTAGAGGCCTTAGGGTCGAAACGATCTTAACCTATTCTCAAACTTTAAATGGGTAAGAACCTTAACTTTCTTGATATGAAGTTTAAGGTTATGATATAATGTGCCCAGTGGGCCACTTTTGGTAAGCAGAACTGGCGCTGTGGGATGAACCAAACGTAATGTTACGGTGCCCAAATTAACAACTCATACAGAAACCATGAAAGGCGTTGGTTGCTTAAAACAGCAGGACGGTGATCATGGAAGTCGAAATCCGCTAAGGAGTGTGTAACAACTCACCTGCCGAAGCAACTAGCCCTTAAAATGGATGGCGCTTAAGTTGTATACCTATACATTACCGCTAAAGTAGATGGTTTATATTACTTGTAATATAAATTTTGAAACTTTAGTGAGTAGGAAGGTACAATGGTGTGCATAGAAGTGTTTGGCGTAAGCCTGCATGGAGCCGCTATTGGTACAGATCTTGGTGGTAGTAGCAAATAATCGAATGAGACCTTGGAGGACTGAAGTGGAGAAGGGTTTCGTGTGAACAGTGGTTGATCACGAGTTAGTCGGTCCTAAGTTCAAGGCGAAAGCCGAAAATTTTCAAGTAAAGAAAAATCTAAATATATTTGTCATCTAACCGATTTTTATACACTTGAATAATTTTGAACGAAAGGGAATACGGTTCCAATTCCGTAACCTGTTGAGTATCCGTTTGTTATTAAATATGGGCCTCGTGCTCATCCTGGCAACAGGAACGACCATAAAGAAGCCGTCGAGAGGTATCGGAAGAGTTTTCTTTTCTGTTTTATAGCCGTACTACCATGGAAGTCTTTCGCAGAGAGATATGGTAGATGGGCTAGAAGAGCATGACATATACTGTTGTGTCGATATTTTCTCCTCGGACCTTGAAAATTTATGGTGGGGACACGCAAACTTCTCAACAGGCCGTACCAATATCCGCAGCTGGTCTCCAAGGTGAAGAGTCTCTAGTCGATAGAATAATGTAGGTAAGGGAAGTCGGCAAATTAGATCCGTAACTTCGGGATAAGGATTGGCTCTGAAGATTGAGATAGTCGGGCTTGATTGGGAAACAATAACATGGTTTATGTGCTCGTTCTGGGTAAATAAAGTTTCTATCATTTATGGTAGTTTCTTGTTCCCCGGATAGTTTAGTTACGTAGCCAATTGTGGAACTTTCTTGCTAAAATTTTTAAGAATACTAGTTGGGCAACCAATTAGTTCTTTTAAATTATAACGATTATCAATTAACAATCAATTCAGAACTGGCACGGACTTGGGGAATCCGACTGTCTAATTAAAACAAAGCATTGTGATGGCCCTAGCGGGTGTTGACACAATGTGATTTCTGCCCAGTGCTCTGAATGTCAAAGTGAAGAAATTCAAGTAAGCGCGGGTCAACGGCGGGAGTAACTATGACTCTCTTAAGGTAGCCAAATGCCTCGTCATCTAATTAGTGACGCGCATGAATGGATTAACGAGATTCCTACTGTCCCTATCTACTATCTAGCGAAACCACAGCCAAGGGAACGGGCTTGGAATAATTAGCGGGGAAAGAAGACCCTTTTGAGCTTGACTCTAATCTGGCAGTGTAAGGAGACATAAGAGGTGTAGAATAAGTGGGAGATATTAGACTTCGGTTTGGTATCGACAATGAAATACCACTACTCTTATTGTTTCCTTACTTACTTGATTAAATGGAACGTGTATCATTTCCTAGCCATTATACGGATATAATTATTATGTCTTATGGTATTGGGTTTTGATGCAAGCTTCTTGATCAAAGTATCACGAGTTTGTTATATAATCGCAAACAAATTCTTTAATGAGAGAATGCATTTATGTATTATTGATTTAAAAATTTGGTATAACTCCAATTACTCAGGTATGATCCAATTCAAGGACATTGCCAGGTAGGGAGTTTGACTGGGGCGGTACATCTCTCAAATAATAACGGAGGTGTCCCAAGGCCAGCTCAGTGCGGACAGAAACCACACATAGAGCAAAAGGGCAAATGCTGACTTGATCTCGGTGTTCAGTACACACAGGGACAGCAAAAGCTCGGCCTATCGATCCTTTTGGTTTAAAGAGTTTTTAACAAGAGGTGTCAGAAAAGTTACCATAGGGATAACTGGCTTGTGGCGGCCAAGCGTTCATAGCGACGTCGCTTTTTGATCCTTCGATGTCGGCTCTTCCTATCATTGTGAAGCAAAATTCACCAAGCGTTGGATTGTTCACCCATGCAAGGGAACGTGAGCTGGGTTTAGACCGTCGTGAGACAGGTTAGTTTTACCCTACTAATGACAAAACGTTGTTGCGACAGCATTCCTGCGTAGTACGAGAGGAACCGCAGGTACGGACCAATGGCACAATACTTGTTCGAGCGAACAGTGGTATGACGCTACGTCCGTTGGATTATGCCTGAACGCCTCTAAGGTCGTATCCGTGCTGGACTGCAATGATAAATAAGGGGCAATTTGCATTGTATGGCTTCTAAACCATTAAAAGTTTTTAATTTATTTTATTAACGACAATGGATGTGATGCCAATGTTATTTATAACATAGTAAATTGGGAGGATCTTCGATCACCTGATGCCGCGCTAGTTATATTTTAAAACATTATTTAATACAATGACAAAGCCTAGAATCAATTGTAAACGACTTTTGTAACAGGCAAGGTGTTGTAAGTGGTTGAGCAGCTGCCATACTGCGATCCACTGAAGCTTATCCTTTGCTTGATGATTCGATAAAAAGCAACACTAGACGAACATAATTCGTATAAATGGGTTATACATTCGCTTAAAATATATTATCAATTTATAGTTGTTATATATTTTTTTATGTATGTATGCCTACTGTACGAAAGTTCATCTATGTTGCTCTCAAATATTTAATATTTAACATTGAATAATATATATACAATATATACAATACTTAAGGCAATATTGATATATATATATATATGAAAATATGGAATTGACGGATGGAATATATGAAACATATATATACACAATACCTAAATATAAAAACTTTAATTATTATTGAGGAAAGCATATAAGATAGAACAATATATATATATACAATACTTAAGGCAATATTGATATATATATGAATATATGGAATTGACGGATGGAATATATGAAAAATATATATACACAACAATACATGAATTAAGACTTCAATTATTATTGAGGAAAGCATATAAGACAGAAAAATATATATATATATATACAATACTTAAGGCAATATTGATATATATATATATATGAAAATATGGAATTGACGGATGGAATATATGAAACATATATATACACAATACCTAAATATAAAAACTTTAATTATTATTGAGGAAAGCATATAAGATAGAACAATATATATATATACAATACTTAAGGCAATATTGATATATATATGAATATATGGAATTGACGGATGGAATATATGAAAAATATATATACACAACAATACATGAATTAAGACTTCAATTATTATTGAGGAAAGCATATAAGACAGAAAAATATATATATATATATACAATTCTTAAGGCAATATTGATATATATATATATGAAAATATGGAATTGACGGATGGAATATATGAAAAATATATATGAACAATACATGAATTAAAAACATCAATTATTATTGAGGAAAGCATATAAGATAAAACAATATATATGTATACAATACTTAAGGCAATATTGATATATATAAAATATATGAAAATATGGAATGGACGGATGGAATATATGAAAAATATATTTACACAACAATACATCAATTAAAACTTCAATTATTATTGAGGAAAGCATATATGATAAAACAATATATATGTATACAATACTTAAGGCAATATTGATATATATATATATATATATATATATATGAAAATATGGAATTGACGGATGGAATATATGAAATATATATATACACAATAACTAAATTTAAGCTTCAATTATAAGGGGGAGTATAGAGATCTATAAAATGTCATTCAGTCATATACAATATTTTTAAATTTTTGGATAAACGAAAATATATAAAATTGGTACCAGTATTAAAACTTCAATTATTTTTGAGGAAAGCATATAACATAGAACAAAATATATATACAATAAATAATGCAATGTTAAAATATATATAATGAAAATATGAAATTGGCGGATGGAAATCAGCCTCTTCTAAAACAAAATTTAATTTTATAAAGGTGATAAAGAAATTGCTGGATGAAGAAATATTTCTAAATATTACTTATACAAAAATTGAAGACTATTCTATATTAACATACATAATTGAATTGTAACTAAAACAACATTAAACTATATATAATAATAATAAAATAACAATGACATTTCTAAACTATATAAAAATACACAAGAGTTAATTGCACATTGGATAATAATTGTGATTATGAAATTTTTATATATTGTAAGCGATTATTAATATTAATCTTTATATATATTATATATAATCTTTATCAACTTATATTATATGAAAATAATATGAATTATTATAAAATAAGTACATGAAAAATATACGGTGAATGGTAGCATTTGGAAAAAATAGCGCCATTAAAGATGACGTGTCAAAAAACCTATATAGGGAGTGGTGTCGAGCAAGGCATGTCATATGAAAAATTTTAAATACGGTAAATTCATATGAATGCGGAGTGTTGCCTTGCCGGCATAAGTCAATTATGTTAAAATAAAAAGAATAATGAAGTTATATAAATGTATTATTAAATTAGTACATGATGACCTTAAGGTGAATGGTAGCATTTGGAAAAAATATCGCCATTAAAGATGACGTGTCAAAAAACCTATATAGGGAGTGGTGTCAAGCAAGGCATGTCATATGAAAAATTTTAAATACGGTAAATTCATATGACTGTGGAGTGTTGCCTTGCCGGCATAAGTCAATTATGTTAAAATAAAAAGAATAATTAAGTTATATAAATGTATTATTAAATTAGTACATGATGACCTTAAGGTGAATGGTAGCATTTGGAAAAAATATCGCCATTATAGATGACGTGTCAAAAAACCTATATAGGGAGTGGTGTCAAGCAAGGCATGTCATATGAAAAATTTTAAATACGGTAAATTCATATGACTGTGGAGTGTTGCCTTGCCGGCATAAGTCAATTATGTTCAAATAAAAAGAATAATGAAGTTATATAAATGTATTATTAAATTAGTACATGATGACCTTAAGGTGAATGGTAGCATTTGGAAAAAATATCGCCATTATAGATGATGTGTCAAAAAACCTATATAGGGAGTGGTGTCGAGCAAGGCATGTCATAAGAAAAATTTTAAATATGGTAAATTCATATGACTGTGGAGTGTTGCCTTGCCGGTATAAGTCAATTATATTAAAATAAAAAGAATAATGAAGTTATATAAATGTATTATTAAATTAGTACATGATGACCTTAAGGTGAATGGTAGCATTTGGAAAAAATATCGCCATTATAGATGACATGTCAAAAAACCTATATAGGGAGTGGTGTCGAGCAAGGCATGTCATATGAAAAATTTTAAATATGGTAAATTCATATGACTGTGGAGTGTTGCCTTGCCGGCATAAGTCAATTATATTAAAATAAAAAGAATAATGAAGTTATATAAATGTATTATTAAATTAGTACATGATGACCTTAAGGTGAATGGTAGCATTTGGAAAAAATATCGCCATTATAGATGACGTGTCAAAAAACCTTTATAGGGAGTGGTGTCGAGCAAGGCATGTCATATGAAAAATTTTAAATATGGTAAATTCATATGACTGTGGAGTGTTGCCTTGCCGGCATAAGTCAATTATATTAAAATAAAAAGAATAATGAAGTTATATAAATGTATTATTAAATTAGTACATGATGACCTTAAGGTGAATGGTAGCATATGGAAAAAATATCGCCATTATAGATGACGTGTCAAAAAACCTATATAGGGAGTGGTGTCGAGCAAGGCATGTCATATGAAAAATTTTAAATATGGTAAATTCATATGACTGTGGAGTGTTGCCTTGCCGGCATAAGTCAATTATATTAAAATAAAAAGAATAATGAAGTTATATAAATGTATTATTAAATTAGTACATGATGACCTTAAGGTGAATGGTAGCATTTGGAAAAAATATCGCCATTATAGATGACGTGTCAAAAAACCTATATAGGGAGTGGTGTCGAGCAAGGCATGTCATATGAAAAATTTTAAATACGGTAAATTCATATGACTGTGGAGTGTTGCCTTGCCGGCATAAGTCAATTATGTTAAAATAAAAAGAATAATGAAGTTATATAAATGTATTATTAAATTAGTACATGATGACCTTAAGGTGAATGGTAGCATTTGGAAAAAATATCGCCATTATAGATGACGTGTCAAAAAACCTATTCATTTTTTTTTTTTTTTTTTTTTTTTTTTTCCTTTTTTTTTTATTGATTTAATACTATCCTTCGTGGACAACCATTAAATTGTATAATTATAAACTTAGCTTATGTGTATTTCATGTATTGAACTTAGTATAGCTGTTGTTCTTAGAGAGAGTTAAATGGCTATGTTATTCCATGACAGAAGGTCAAATGGCTATATTGTCCCATGGGAGATCCAGTGGGTGGGCTCTGCAGAGTCTTCTCCTTTGTTGTCTGTTGTCTAGCAGACAAATGGTTAGTGTGTTTGGATGGTTGTGTAATCGATTGATATATCGTCTGCTGCTTTTGGCAATTTCGTCTTTTACCCAGGGGAACTTGAGAACATCGTGGATAGTGGCGTTATCATGATATATATGTGCGTTTGTAGCGATGCGTAATGATTTGTTTTCGAATGTTTGGATGATCCGGATATTGGACTTGCTGGCTGTACCCCAGAGCTGGATTCCATAGGTCCAGATTGGTCTGATGATCGCCTTGTAGGTCAGAATCTTGGAGGAGGTGGAAAGCCTTGATCTCCTGCCCATAAGCCAGTAGTAGGCTTTTAGTCGCTGCTCACACTGGTTTCGCTTTTTTATTAGGTGTGCTCTCCAGGTGAGTTTCCTGTCTAGCGTTATTCCCAGATATTTAGGATTGGGTTCTTCTGGTATTGTGACTCCGTCTAGTTGAACTGGTGGACAGTTACCCGAGCGGAGTGCAAAGGTTGTCGCAGTTGACTTGTCGCCATTGACTGTAATGTTCCACCGCTTTTGCCAGTCGTTGACGAGGTTCAATTGCATCTGCATCAGTGAGCTAGCTTCGCCAGGTGATTCCGAGATGGTGAGAAATGCCGTGTCGTCGGCGTACGTGGCAACGCGCACGTTTGGGTTCCCAGTGACGGGCAAGTCAGCTGTGTATACGTTATAGAGCAGCGGACCCAGAACACTTCCTTGAGGGACACCAGCATGAATGTGTTTGGTGTTGGACACTGCTTCCCCGCATTTAACTCGGAATGTTCGGTTCTCCAGATATGAAGCAAGAAACAAGAAGTAGGCGTGTGGGAGGTTACCCTTGAGCTTTTGCAGGAGCCCAGGATGCCAAACTCTGTCAAAGGCTTGTTTGACATCGAGGAATACGGCGTAGCAATATTTTTTCTCCTCAAACGCGTCGAGGATAGTTTGAACAACTCTGTGGCATTGTTCCGGGGTTCCGTGACAGCGCCTGAAGCCAAATTGGTGATCCGGGATCAGACCGGCCTCGTCCAATACTGACAAAACTCTACTCAAAAATACTCTTTCTAGTATCTTGGAGAGCGCTGGCAGTAAACTAATCGGGCGATAGGAGGCCAGATTAGCTTCAGGTTTACCAGGCTTAGGTATCATTACTACTTGCGCACTTTTCCATTGCGCTGGGAAGTAGCCGATTTCCATGCATCTGTTATATATTTTGGTGATGAACGAGATGCTTCTTTGCGGTAGTAGCTTTAATGCCATTGCATTGATACCATCATCGCCTGGGGCTTTTTGTTGTTTAGCGCAGTTATGTATTCCGCTATCTCCTCTTCATGTACCGGTGGAATCGTTTCCGTTCCTTCGGGCGGTACACTTAGCTGGTGTGCAGTTTCGGCTGCTTCGTCTGGCGTGCACCTGCTGAAAGGGGTGAATACAGTTTCTAAGTGTTCGGCAAAAGCATTGGCTCTGTCAGTTTCCGTTCTACACCAACTGCCATCAGTTTTTCTTACTGGGTTGATTCTTTTCTGTGGCTTTTTAATGTGCTTGGTTACTTGCCACAGATTGTGTTGTGAGTCGTTAGGGGCAAGCTGCGTGAGAAAACTATCTAGGGCATCTTTTCTCAGAATCTTGAGTGTCTCTTTCAGTTCCTTGGTGATTCTATTTAGGACTGTCTTGTCCCTTGGGTTCCTGGACAGGAACCAGACCCGCCTCAGACGCCTTTTTTCAGCAAGCAGCTCGGCCACTTGTTGTGACCAGAGGTGAACGTCTCTATTTTCAACTCTGGGCCGGTTTGAGAGTCTTGGCGCCGCATGTGACGCCGCGTTGTGGATATGAGTTGTTAGCTCTGTGACTGCCGCTTCGATGTCCTCCGGGCTATTCAGTGGGGGGCTGGGATTGGTGCAGCTGTCCAGCCAGGTTTGATATTTGCCAATATCAGTGGCTTTATATATAAGCTTCTTGCGGGCAGACTTCCGCATGGCTGCAGCAAATACAGAGATGGCTATGGCGCTGTGATCAGATAGGAGGTCCTCTACTTCTCTGACTTGGATTCTGCCAGTATCCAAATCACGAGTTATCGCGATGTCCAGGACGTCTGGCACCTTATATGGGTCTGTAGGCCAGTATGTAGGTGCGCCTGTACTGTGGCAGTCGAGGCTTCTTAAGCGGGCTTGCCTGAACAGCGCGTAGCCTTTAGGGTTGTTTGTTCTGGAGCCCCACCAGGTGTGCTTTGCGTTGAAGTCTCCGCCTATTAGAAACCTTGTGCCTAGGCTGTCCAGTAGCGTCCCGAATTCTTCGTCCCTAGCATTGTGCTTGGGGGGGCAGTAGGCAGCGGCTATTGTGACGTCTCCCAGCGTGGTACTCACTCTTATTTTTGCGCACTGGATCCACTCCTCCAGAGTAGGGGGCAGGATCTCATAACTTATGTTGCTACGAATTAGAATGGCAGCTCCGCCGCGGGCTCTTCCGTTGGGGTGATTGGCTGAGATCAGGTCGTAGCCTCGCAGGCAGAAGTAAGATCTTTCAGAGAAATGGGTTTCGGATATGAGGAGAATTTCAGTATTTTTGGTCTTGCAGTAAAGCTCAACCTCAGGCCTGTTTTTGCACAGGCCGTTAGCATTCCAGATCGTGATCTCTAAACCTTCTTGCATAATGTGGAGCAAACAGTTTCCAGCATCTGTGTCATTTGACCTAGTATTTTATCCATCATTTTTTCAAACATGACCTCTAGCCTTGTCACTATCGCATTAAGTTGATTGTCCGGCTGTGAATCCGGGCAGGGAGCTTGATTTGCCTCGTAGGTGCTCTTTGCAGCCTTAGCAAAACTAATGTTTGCATTCACTTTGCTGGAGTTTAGGGGCAGTCCATCTCTTGGAGCTGTCTGTCTGTTTGCCGTTAAGAGGCTTTTTGCCTTCTTATAGGCTGGGCATCCTTTATATGAGGCCACATGGGGACCCTGGCAGTGCAGGCAGAAGGCCGGGTCACTGCTTTTCTTTGAGCATTCCGACGTGGAGTGTCCGCCTCCACATTTCACACATCTATGTTCCAGGTGACAGTATCTTTGAGTGTGTCCGTATCCTTGGCAGCGATAGCATTGGGGGACATCGTTAAACTTCAGTGGGGGCTCGACTGTAACCACAGAGCAGCAAAGCCTTTTGATTTTGTATGCCTCTTTGTTATTTTTCGCCGGCTCGAGATTTACGAAGAATATGTTTAGGGGTTTTTTTGTGCTTTTTTGTGTGAGGTTATACAGGTCTCTTACTTCGTGCCCGTAGTTGCTTAAACCTTCCTTGATCTCGTCCAGCTCAGTAGAGTGGTGCAGGCCTTTGACCACTATCCGGTAGGCTCTTTCGTCTCTGGGCTGAAAGGTCTGATACCGTTTGTTATTTTCATTGAGAAATGCCTTAAGTGCAGTGAAGCTAGCTTTATCTTGCGTCATTACTCTAATGTTGTTGTTTTTAGTGGCTTTATATGTAACTTCTACTGCTTTGCCAAGGGCGCCAGTTATGGCATTGGTAAGCGCTTTGATATTGGTCACGTCTGGAATAAAAATCGGTGGTGGCTTGATCGTCTTAGGTTCTTTAGCAAGCTCCTTATTTGGTTGGCCCTTAGCTAGTCCTATGACTTCAGTGGAGTCATCGCTGGCCGAAGATTCTTCGTCGTCTTCATCTGTAGAGAGTGAAGCAAATCTGTTACTTCTTAGATTTTCTCTAGCAGCTTTGCTGGTGCTTGGTCCGTCTGGTAGGTGTACGCGGGAAGGCTGTTTGTGCTGTTTGCGCGCGTGCTTCCTCCTTATTTCTCCAGGTTCGCTAGTGCAGCTCGAATTCTCAGAGTCAGGGTTGCTTGGTCTGGTGTTGGTCTTCTTCCTCTTGGTGCTGCTAGTTTTAATGAGCTGTATAGCACGTGGCTCGGCTTGCCAGTCCATCTTGTCCATCTTGTTGGTGAGGGGTACGGGGGAGCGGGAGTAAGCAAGCTGCCCGTCTGGCGAGCGTAAGCAGCGAGTGCTAGTCTGTGTTGTTGTTTGTTGCGTGTAAGCGTGTGCGTGTGTAAGTATTAGTGCGCCGTTATTTGCGCACGGCACGCAAGCTGACAGAGCGCAGTAACGGTTGCAGCGACCAATCAGAGCGCAGCTGGCCTGATAATTTCGCCGCAAACAACTGTTCTTTATGTTGCTTGTGTATTTGGAATGCTTCGCAGCGGTCCGCAGGCACGTCTTTACTCAACGAGTGTTCGATCGCGACTAAACCTATTCATGGTGTGCAGTGTGTGCTCATCACATTATATGCTGAAAGTATATAATTTTAAAAGTATGTCATATACTCGTTTTTTGAGTTATATATCGTTATTTGTTATGTTGTATAACATTTGGCTTACGGTATTAAGAAAAAGATAATTGTGAAATTTCAAGCCAAGATATGTTGTTTGTAATAATTTTATTGTTACTACATCGTGTAAACAAATGTGTTTCCTTTTATCGTAAAATTTAACATTTGCATCCAATGGAAATTCGATTCATACAGATGTATCAGATGTATGGACGATTAGTACGCTGGAAAAACAAAGTTTCTAAAATTTTTTGTAATTATTTTAAATATTTGTCATAAATGAAACTTTAACATTTTACATACTATGTAGTATAGTATGTGACTTGTTTTACCTAATATATTTTTATCGCATAATTATGTATGTAAGTTATACATATATAATTTATACATATAAATAAATTATCAAGTTTGTCATCTAAATTAAAATGTTTATTCCATTTTGGTATTAAACAATGTGTGATAAAATATATATTAAGTAAGTGTACATATAAAGATATTTTTGAACGAATTATATATATTTCATATAGATATAATATGTGGTGAATTTTAAAGTATGTGAAACGTAATTTAACGAACATGAAATGCTATGTAACAATGGCCATATTCGTTTATATTTAACATTAATATCTATTGTATGTTTTTTATTCAAAAATATATTAAGTTGTAATGTAAGTACATATTGTATATAAATATGTATGTATATTTTGTACATACAAATAATAAAAACATTATTCTGGTTGATCCTGCCAGTAGTTATATGCTTGTCTCAAAGATTAAGCCATGCATGTCTAAGTACACACGAATTAACAGTGAAACCGCAAAAGGCTCATTATATCAGTTATGGTTCCTTAGATCGTTAACAGTTACTTGGATAACTGTGGTAATTCTAGAGCTAATACATGCAATTAAAACACGGACCTTTTGGAACGTGTGCTTTTATTAGGCTAAAACCAAGCGATCGCAAGATCGTTATATTGGTTGAACTCTAGATAACATGCAGATCGTATGGTCTTGTACCGACGACAGATCTTTCAAATGTCTGCCCTATCAACTTTTGATGGTAGTATCTAGGACTACCATGGTTGCAACGGGTAACGGGGAATCAGGGTTCGATTCCGGAGAGGGAGCCTGAGAAACGGCTACCACATCTAAGGAAGGCAGCAGGCGCGTAAATTACCCACTCCCAGCTCGGGGAGGTAGTGACG
>NW_020824950.1:0-2500 GCF_003285875.2 Drosophila novamexicana | reverse complement strand
GTGATAAAAGAATTCTTGTAAAATTTATGGAACTTCAGAACAAAAGTATTACCCATTATATTGAACAATAAATAATGTTCAATTAACATTGTTTTATACAACCTCAACTCATATGGGACTACCCCCTGAATTTAAGCATATTAATTAGGGGAGGAAAAGAAACTAACAAGGATTTTCTTAGTAGCGGCGAGCGAAAAGAAATCAGTTCAGCACTAAGTCACTTTGTCTATATGGCAAATGTGAGATGCAGTGTACGGAACATCAATATTCTAGTATGAGAAGTTAACGATTTAAGTCCTTCTTAAATGAGGCCATTTACCCATAGAGGGTGCCAGGCCCGTATAACGTTAATGATTACTAGATGGTGTTTCCAAAGAGTCGTGTTGCTTGATAGTGCAGCACTAAGTGGGTGGTAAACTCCATCTAAAACTAAATATAACCATGAGACCGATAGTAAACAAGTACCGTGAGGGAAAGTTGAAAAGAACTCTGAATAGAGAGTTAAATAGTACGTGAAACTGCTTAGAGGTTAAGCCCGATGAACCTGAATATCCGTTATGGAAAATTCATCATTAGAATTGTAATATTTTAAACAATATTATAATAATAGTGTGCATTTTTTCCATATAAGGACATTGTAATCTATTAGCATAAATATTTATCATAAAATTATGTCTGATTGCTTATTTGAATTATATGCTTGCATTTTAACATAAAATAAAAGATATAAATTTGATAAAGTGCTGATAGATTTATATGATTACAGTGCGTTAATTTTTCGGAATTATATAATGGCATAATTATCATTGATATTTGTGTTTATTATATGCATTTGTATGATTAACAATGCGAAAGATTCAGGATACCTTCGGGACCCGTCTTGAAACACGGACCAAGGAGTCTAACATATGTGCAAGTTATTGGGATATAAACCTAATAGCGTAATTAACTTGACTATTAATGGGATTAGTTTTTTAACTATTTATAGTTAATTAACGCAATCCCGGGGCGCTCTATATAGTTATGTATAATAATATTTATATTATTTATGCCTCTAACTGGAACGTACCTTGAGCATATATGCTGTGACCCGAAAGATGGTGAACTATACTTGATCAGGTTGAAGTCAGGGGAAACCCTGATGGAAGACCGAAACAGTTCTGACGTGCAAATCGATTGTCAGAATTGAGTATAGGGGCGAAAGACCAATCGAACCATCTAGTAGCTGGTTCCTTCCGAAGTTTCCCTCAGGATAGCTGGTGCATTTAACTGTTGTATAAAATAATCTTATCTGGTAAAGCGAATGATTAGAGGCCTTAGGGTCGAAACGATCTTAACCTATTCTCAAACTTTAAATGGGTAAGAACCTTAACTTTCTTGATATGAAGTTTAAGGTTATGATATAATGTGCCCAGTGGGCCACTTTTGGTAAGCAGAACTGGCGCTGTGGGATGAACCAAACGTAATGTTACGGTGCCCAAATTAACAACTCATACAGAAACCATGAAAGGCGTTGGTTGCTTAAAACAGCAGGACGGTGATCATGGAAGTCGAAATCCGCTAAGGAGTGTGTAACAACTCACCTGCCGAAGCAACTAGCCCTTAAAATGGATGGCGCTTAAGTTGTATACCTATACATTACCGCTAAAGTAGATGGTTTATATTACTTGTAATATAAATTTTGAAACTTTAGTGAGTAGGAAGGTACAATGGTGTGCATAGAAGTGTTTGGCGTAAGCCTGCATGGAGCCGCTATTGGTACAGATCTTGGTGGTAGTAGCAAATAATCGAATGAGACCTTGGAGGACTGAAGTGGAGAAGGGTTTCGTGTGAACAGTGGTTGATCACGAGTTAGTCGGTCCTAAGTTCAAGGCGAAAGCCGAAAATTTTCAAGTAAAGAAAAATCTAAATATATTTGTCATCTAACCGATTTTTATACACTTGAATAATTTTGAACGAAAGGGAATACGGTTCCAATTCCGTAACCTGTTGAGTATCCGTTTGTTATTAAATATGGGCCTCGTGCTCATCCTGGCAACAGGAACGACCATAAAGAAGCCGTCGAGAGGTATCGGAAGAGTTTTCTTTTCTGTTTTATAGCCGTACTACCATGGAAGTCTTTCGCAGAGAGATATGGTAGATGGGCTAGAAGAGCATGACATATACTGTTGTGTCGATATTTTCTCCTCGGACCTTGAAAATTTATGGTGGGGACACGCAAACTTCTCAACAGGCCGTACCAATATCCGCAGCTGGTCTCCAAGGTGAAGAGTCTCTAGTCGATAGAATAATGTAGGTAAGGGAAGTCGGCAAATTAGATCCGTAACTTCGGGATAAGGATTGGCTCTGAAGATTGAGATAGTCGGGCTTGATTGGGAAACAATAACATGGTTTATGTGCTCGTTCTGGGTAAATAAAGTTTCTATCATTTATGGTAGTTTCTTGTTCCCCGGATAGTTTAGTTACGTAGCCAATTGTGGAACTTTCTTGCTAAAATTTT